>NC_057794.1:284807821-285107821 GCF_018294505.1 Triticum aestivum | reverse complement strand
ATCTTCCCACCCACCCAACCCTGGATTTCAGAACAAGACTTCGTCTCAAGCTCCAAGATCGAGTGCTCCGTATCACCATCCGCTTTCAGAGGTCACGTGCAACAAGTGCCAACAAAAGGGTCACTATGCCAACAAGTGTTTCAACCAGAGGCGTCTTCCTCCTCCTCCTCCTGTCAGATCGGCAAGTACAACTGTGGTCAAGCATAACCCCAAGCATGCCAAGGTCAATTTGATGAATGCAGCTCAGGCAGAGGACTCGTTAGATGTCATCATGGGTAACCTTCCAGTTAACGATATTCCTACATAAGTTCTTTTTGACACTGGTGCATCGCATTCTTTCTTGTCATGCCCTTTTGCATCGAAGCACAATGTTGATACTGAGATCATGCCCAAAGTCATGCAAGTTGTTTCTCCCGGCAAGCTTTTGACTTCTAGTTTGGTTGCTCCCGATATCTCTATCACGTTGGGCGATTACAAGTTTCTTTCTTCTCCGGTGGTTCTTGGTAACTCGGATATTGATCTTATTCTCGGAATGGATTGGCTTTCTAAGCACAAGGCGCATCTTGATTGTGCAGCCAGACAGATTCAATTGACTCATTCGTCTGAGGATGTAATTGTGTTTGCCGCTCGTGATGATGCCATCCGTCTGTTTTCTCTCAATGAGAAGGGTGAACTTGATGCTATCTCGCAAATTCCAGTCGTTTGCGAATATCAAGACGTCTTTCTAGAAGAGCTTCCAGGAATGCCTCCGCACCGGCCAGTTTAATTCGTTATTGATCTTGAGCCTGGCACGGGACCAGTGTGCAAGCGTCCTTACAAGCTCGGACCTGAAGAGTTGAAGGAGCTGAAGAAGCAACTCGATATTCAAGAGAGAATGGGTCTCATCCGGCCTAGTTCTTCTCCGTGGGGTTGTGGTGTTCTTTTTGTGAAGAAGAAGGATGGAACGGACCGACTTTGTGTTGATTACCGTCCATTGAACAAGAAGACCATCAAGAACAAATACCCACTTCCCAACATCAACGAGCTGTTCGAACAACTCAAAGGTGCCCAAGTATTCTCCAAGCTTGATCTCCGTATGGGTTATCATCAGATTCGAATCCGTGAGCAAGATATTCCCAAGACGGCTTTCAGGACAAGCTATGGTTCATATGAATACACTGTCATGTCTTTTGGCCTCGTCAACGCTCTTTCGACTTTCTCTCGCATGATGAACTTCATCTTCAACGCCTACACCAATGACTTCGTTTTGGTCTATCTCGACGACATTCTGGTTTTCTCGAAGAACAAGGAAGATCATGCCAAGCACTTGCATTTGGTACTCGATAAGCTGAGGGAACACAAGTTCTACGCCAAGTTCTCCAAGTGCGAATTTTGGCTCGATGAGGTTCTTTATCTTGGTCATATCATCTCTGCCAAGGGCATTGCGGTGAATCCTGAGAAGGTGTCTGCAATTGTGAAATGGGAACCTCCTCATAACGTGAAGCAACTCCGTAGCTTCCTCGGTCTCGCAAGCTACTGTCGAAGATTCGTTGAAAACTTTTCTAAGATCGCGAAGCCTCTCTCAAATCTTCTCCAGAAGCACGTCAAGTACGTTTGGTCTCCGGAGTGTGACATTGCTTTCAACACTTTGAAAGAGAAATTGATCACTGCTCCAGTTCTGACTCCGCCTGATGAATCCAAGCCGTACGAGGTCTTTTGTGATGCCTCTCTCCAAGGTCTTGGCGCAGTATTGATGCAAGAGAAGAAAGTTGTTGCCTATACCTCTCGCCAGTTGAAGCCCAATGAGAAGAACTACCCCACTCATGATCTCGAGTTGGCGGCAGTTGTGCATGCTCTTTTGACTTGGAGACATCTCTTATTGGGAAGAAAAGTGGACATTTTCACTGACCACAAGAGTCTCAAGTACATCTTCACTCAGCCTAATCTCAACCTCAGGCAAACTCGATGGGTCGAAATGATTCAAGAGTATAATCCAAGTATCGAGTATACTCCAGGCAAGGCTAATGTGATTGCTGACGCATTGAGCAGGAAGGCTTACTGCAACAGTCTGATTCTCAAGCCTTATCAACCCGAGCTTTGTGAAGCTTTCCGCAAACTTAATCTGCAAGTTGTTCCTCAAGGTTTCCTCGCCAACCTTCAAGTCCCTCCTACCTTGGAAGACCAGATTCGCCAAGCCCAGCTTCTTGATGCTATGGTGAAAAAGGTGAATATTCGGATTGCCAAGAGTCAACCCAAGTACAAGTGCTACCGCCTTGATGACAAGGATACTC
Source organism: Triticum aestivum (assembly GCF_018294505.1). Classification (NCBI taxonomy): domain Eukaryota; kingdom Viridiplantae; phylum Streptophyta; class Magnoliopsida; order Poales; family Poaceae; genus Triticum; species Triticum aestivum. Next base: position 285,105,551 of record NC_057794.1, on the reverse strand, counting down.
TCTTCTTCGAGGATTGTATTGTCGTGCCCAAAGGTGACCTTCGTAAAGTGATCATGAACGAGGCTCACAATTCTCTCCTTTCCATCCACCCTGGGAGCACGAAGATGTATCAGGACCTCAAGCAGGCTTATTGGTGGACTTGAATGAAGTGCGAGATCGCTCAGTTCGTGAATGAATGTGATGTCTGCAGAAGAGTGAAGGCAGAACATCAAAGGCCAGCAGGTCTCCTCCAACCTCTTGCCATTCCAGAATGGAAGTTTTACCACATTGAGATGGACTTCGTGACTGGGTTTCCAAAGTCCAAGTGTGGCAATGATTCCATATTCGTTCTCATCGACAAACTCACCAAAGTGGCTCACTTTCTGCCTATCAAAGAGTCAATCACTGCAGCTCAATTGGCGGAACTCTATACCTCTCGAATTGTCTCTCTGCATGGTATTCCACAAGTGATCTCTTCAGACCGTGGCAGCATCTTTACCTCCAAGTTTTGGAATTCTTTTCAGAAGGCCATGGGCACCAACATCCGCTTCAGCACAGCTTTCCATCCTCAAACTAGTGGTCAAGTCGAGCGTGTCAACCAGATTCTTGACGAAATGCTCAGGGCTTGTGTGATCTCCTTCGGCATGGAGTGGGTGGATTGTCTTCCGTATGCTGAATTCTCCTACAACAACAGTTTTCAAGCAAGTTCGGGCAAGGCCCCATTTGAAATTCTGTATGGCAGGAAGTGCCGTACCCCTCTCAACTGGTCTGAAACCGGTGAACGTCAACTTCTCGGAAATGACTTAATCACAGAGGTAGAGGAAATGTGCAAAGTCATTTGAGATAACCTCAAAGCAGCCCAATCCCGCCAGAAGAGCTACTACGATAGTAAGCACCGTGATTTGGCTTTGGAGATCAGAGATCATGTTTACCTCCGCGTCTCTCCTACGAAAGGTACTCGTTGCTTCGGTATCAATGGCAAGCTTGCCCTCAGATACATGGGACCTTTCAAGATTGTCAGCAAGAGAGGCGATCTCTCCTATCAACTCGAGCTTCCTTCAAACTTTGCAAATGTTCATGATGAGTTCCATGTCTCTCAGCTCCGAAAGTGCTTCAAGACTCCTGACCGCAACGTCAACTTCGAGGACATTGAGCTCCAAGAAGATCTCTCCTATCGTGAGCACCCCGTTGCTATTCTCGAAGAGACTGAACGCAAGACTCGCAACAAGTCAATCAAATTCCTCAAAGTCAAGTGGTCACACCATTCCGACCATGAAGCTACCTGGGAACGCGAGGATCACCTCCGTTCTGAGTACCCGGCGTTCTTTTAGTCTTAGATCTCGGGACGAGATCCTTTCATAGTGGTGGAGTGTTGTAACACCCCGGATATGACTTTCCCAATTTGTACTCCAACTCTTGCCATTTCTGGCGTTAAGTTATTGTATTTTCTTGGGTTCGGGTTTTTGTCTCCGTGTGTTGCTATCGTTTTCATGCATCTATTATCATGTCATCATGTGCATTGCATTTGCATACGTGTTCATCTCATGCATTCGAGCATTTTCCCCGTTGTCCGTTTTGCATTCCGGCGCTTCGTTCTCCTCCGGTGGTCATTTCTACCTTTCTTTTGTGTGTGGAGATTAAACATTTCCGGATTGGACCAAGACTTGCCAAGCGGCCTTGGTTTACTACCGGTAGACCGCCTGTCAAGTTTCATACCATTTGGACTTCGTTTGATACTCCAACGGTTAACCGAGGGACCGAAAAGGCCTCGTGTGTGCTGCAGCCCAACACCCCTCCAAGTTGGCCCAAAACCCACCAAAACCCTCTCCACCATCTAGAGCGTTCGATCACAATCGCGTGGCCAAAAACCGCACCTCATTCCGAGTCTCCTAGCTCCGTTTACCTATAAATAAGTGCCTCCCCGTCCAAATCCGGACGAAACCCTAGATCCCTCCCTCTCCTCGCGCGCCGGACAAAAACCCCGCCGCCGGACATGTCCGTTTCGTCCTGCCGCCGCGCCCAGCCAGTCCGTGCGTGACGCGTGTCCCTCCGCCGCCGCGGCCCGCGAGGCCCACGGCCGGCCCGCCCGCGCCCGCGTCGGGCCCAAGCCACGCCCCGCGCGCCGCACGCCTCCGCCGCCCGTGCCCGCCGGCGTCGCCCCGCTCACCTCGCCGCGCCAGTCGCCGTTCGCCGCCGCCGTCCTCCCTCCGCACCGCCGCCTCCACCGCGCGCCTTCCCGCCTCGCCCAGTCGCCGGCGCCGCCCTCTGCCATCGTCCCAGCTCGCCGCCGGCCGGATCCGGTCAGATCCGGGCCGGGACGACCTCCCCGCGCCGCATCTCCGGCGAAGGTCTGGCCCCGCCTCGATCCGCATGCGCCCGGGTCAAACCCTAGATCCCCAGTTTTCAGTATTTTGTTAGCATGTTCATCGCATCATAACTTTGCATCCGTAGCTCCGTTTTGCGCATGTAGCATATCAAAATGTTCATCTCAGAGAGTACATCATTTCATCTCATTGCATCATTTTCATTTGAGTTCATCTTGATGCCCGAAATGGTGTTGGAACAGTGTTATATGAGATAATTGTCAGATCTGTTTCCTCATTTAGGCTTTTGTCATTTTTGCCATGATTATTGTGTGCATGATATGCCCATGATCTCTACATATGTTTTGTTAAGGGTTTTGCCATCTTTCCAGAGGTGCAACCCATGTATTTTTGTGATGTGTGTGGTGACTAGCACAAGCTAGTAAAGTGAGGCACTTGGTAATGCTGATTTCAGGGACTTAGCATTTCCACAAAGTCCTTGAGCTGTTTATTTCATATGGCCATATGTTCATGTTGTTTCCTAGTGATCCGTGCCTCTTTTGAGGATGATCAGTAAGGATGTTTTGTTAATCTTGTAGTGTTCTATCCATCCATGTCTTTGTTTGCAATTATGGAACACCCTAGCTTGAGTCAATCGAGCTCTACTTTGGTTACTTCGTGAATCCGGGCAGATTGTCTACCTGTTAGCGATTTTGCCGATGATGTTGTAGTTGATCCGTGCATGCTATGCTATTGTTCTTGCCATGTCTATCTTGCATTTTGTGTATTTTTGATGGGTGCTTGCTTATATTGTCATGACATGCTTTGTAGTGACTGCATCGAGCTCGTAAACATGCCTACTAGATATCTGTTTTCAGCATGCTCCAGTTTTCTCCAAGTCTGATAACTGATTATGTTTTTGCCATGGTCACATGCTTGCAATTGTATTTTCTGATCCCTTTTGGCTCAAGGTCACTAAGGGACTTTTGTTAAGCTCTTTGAGTAGCTCCATGCCATGCTTTACTTTGCCATGTTCAGGTCCTGTAGCATGTAGTTTTGTTGCTCCAAAGAGTGCTATCTGATCTGAAATTCCAGACAAGTGTTAATTTCACTAAGTCTGAAATCTGTTTGCCATATGCATTTTTGCCATGCTTGTTTGAACCTGTTAATGGATGAATTGACCGTAGCTCAGTGCTAGACTTTTGTTAAGCATCATGAATGCATGCCTGACATGTATTGTGTTGTCATGTTTGGGTGATGTAGCTTGTTCATCTCATTGCATTTAGATGGCTACTTGTTGTAAATCGCAGACCGGTGTCATATTTGAATTGCTTGCCATTTCCAAACCGTAACTCCGATTCCGACGTTCTTTATATCATTTTTCAAGCGATTTCATCTCATATTTCCAGTGGAACACTTGGTTTTCCAAGTTGAGGCCAGGTTCATGCATCCCTTGTCAAATATTGCATATGCATCCCGCATCGCATCCCGCATAGCATACCATCCTTGCATCATATTGTTTGATCCTTGCACGTGGTTGATTGTGCTCCGTTTGCTTGTTTGTCTTGTTTGGGTAGATCCGGGAGACGAGTTCACTAACGAGGAGCCCGTTGAGTTTGCTTTCGAGGATCCAGTCAACTCTGACCACTTTGCAGGCAAGACGATCATACACTCGAAATCACTACTATCTTTGCTATGCTAGATTGCTCGCTCTTTTGCTATGCCAATGCTAAGATGCCTACCACTTGCTTTCAAGCCTCCCAAATTGCCATGTCAAACCTCTAATCCACCATGTCCTAGCAAACCGTTGATTGGCTATGTTACCGCTTTGCTCAGCCCCTCTTATAGCGTTGCTAGTTGCAGGTGAAGATTGGAGACCGTTCCTTGTTGGCACATTTATTTACTTGTTGGGATATCATTATATTATATTGTTATCTTAATGCATCTATATACTTGGTAAAGGGTGGAAGGCTCGGCCTCTCCCCTAGTGTTTTGTTCCACTCTTGCCGCCCTAGTTTCCGTCATCTTGGTGTTATGTTCCCGGATTTTGCGTTCCTTACGTGGTTGGGTTACAATGGGAACCCCTTGATAGTTCGCCTTGATTAAAGCTTTTCCAGCAATGCCCAACCTTGGTTTTACCATTTGCCACCTAGCCTATTTTTCCCTTGGGTTTCCGGAGCCCGAGGGTCATCTTATTTAACCCCCCCCCCCGGGCCAGTGCTCCTCTGAGTGTTGGTCCGACCGAGTAGACTGCGGGGCCACCTCGGGGCAACTTGAGGGTTGGTTTTACTTGTAGGATGTCTCATCTAAGTGTGCCCTGAGAACGAGATATGTGCAGCTCCTATCGGGATTTGTCGGCACATTCGGGCGGTGTTGCTGGTCTTGTTTTAACCTGTCGAAGTGTCTTGAAGAACCGAGATACCGAGTCTGATCGGGATGTCTCGGGAGGAGGTCTATTCCTTCGTTGACTGTGAGAGCTTGTCATGGGCTAAGTTGGGACTCCCCTGCAGGGATTTGATCTTTCAAAAGTCGTGCCCGCGGTTATGGGCAGATGGGAATTGTATGTCTCTTTGGTTTGGACAGTCGTTCAACTTAGATGTAATCGATGCTATTTATTAGTAGGACCATGAATCGTGCTATTAATGTCTTGCTTTTCTCTTCCGATCCTTTTGTTGCATACTTATATATTGCTCATGTATTGTCTGTTGTTTGGCTTGTGCATAGAGATGCCGTCGTATGTCGTGTACAAGGGTAAGGTTCCCGGAGTCTACGACAACTGGGAGGAGTGTCGGAGACAGGTTCACCATTTCAGCGGTAACAGTTACAAAGGGTACACCACTAGGGCGGAGGCGGAATCTAGATACGCCTGCTATCTAGCGGGAGAGAGGAGGGAGCGTTGGAGGAACCGGATGAAGACCGGTTTCATCGTGATGATGCTCATCGTGATGACCGCAGCTCTCTTCTATGTGATGGTAGTTTAGATGATCGATATCAACTTGTAATGTGAAGACAAACTCGCTACTCGCGGTCTCGAGACTTGTAATGTTCTATCTTTGTTTGGTCTTTTGAATTCGGAGACTAATATGATGAATTGTATTCGGAGACTAATCTTCTATTGTATTCGATGAATCTGCTGTTGTTGTGTGGTGTTGTCTATATTCTGTCCAATAATATATTTTGTAACATGCGCCATTAGTATGCCGAAGGATACTAATGGCGCATCACTACAAAGTGCGTCATTAGTATGCCAAAGGATACTAATGGCGCATCACCCCACAGTGCGCCATTAGTGTGCCAAAGCACATGCATAAATATGGTCCCCTGGGAGGCATACTAATGGCGCATGTTGGTCTATACTAATGGTGCATGGCGTGGTGTGTCATTAGTATATAATACTAGTGGCGTGGTACTAGTGGCGCACCAGTAGTGCGCCATTAGTAGGCAAAACTGGTGCGCCACTAGTAGGCCTTTTCCTAGTAGTGCGGGCAACCCAACTATTGACCCAAGACAATGATTCGGAGCTGATGCATATAAGGACAAACTTGCGACGCTGAATTACACTATAGAGTTGCTCAGACTTTTACTGGCAACTCATTCATTCCCATGCTGAGCCGCTGGCAGGGTGTGCCGAGGCGTGTTTGCAAAGCAGCCGTTGAGGTTGTACTTTATTGTTGAAGGGGTATAAGAGTTTGGCTTAGGTGAGGCTTACTAAGAACGGAGCGATGTGCCAATGATAAATTTATGTATATGTATATAAAAAAAGAAACCACGGACCCGGCTATTTGACATGCTCGTGGTCGGGATCGGAGGAAAAGGGGCATAATACAGGCTCGGAGTAAAGAGTGTGGTCTACAGAAGGTAATTTTGGACCTCCTATCGCACGTCTGCATAGCCCATCCTTGGGGGGTGGGATCCTTAACGGAAGTAACCCCTTAGGTGAGTGTATGGATCTGAACTCCTATAGAGTCCGCTGTAGATGCTTTCCAGTTGGTCACCCGTTCTTTAAACATGATACAGAAAAAATGAGAAAAACATAAAAAAAACGTCAAGGGAATTCTTGTAGGGTTGTCTGTGTTGTGCTTCCGCCGATGCCCATGGTATCTTGAGTGTGTAGTGATGTGCGCGTAGTGCAAGTTTCGCCAGTACAGTAGGTGGCTGGCGGTAGCCGAACTGCTATTTGCGTTCTGGGAGTGGTCGAATGTCGGAGGGGAACTTTTTTTGGCCCCTGGTGTTCTACTGGCGAGCTGATCCGTCGTCTTTGCCACCCGGCGGCCTCCTCCCCTTGTGATCAGCCTTAAGTTTGCCTGCCTGCTTGAAGACCCAACAGTTTTGGTTGGTATGATTAGCTGGCCTATCAAGGAGACCGTGAATCTAACAAGGTCGGTCCAATATCCTGTCAAGGGTGGATGGTCCGTCCTGGTTTGCCTTTAGTGGCTTCTTCCGTTGACCTGGCTTCGGATTGTGAAATCCGGCATTCACCGCTGTGTCGCGTATGTTGTTATGTTCCGTTTGTCGTGGCTTGCCGTTGCTATCTCGGATTTTGGAAGTGCCCGGGCCGCTACGTCGTTGCTTTTACGAGCGAGCCAGTTGTCTTCTCCCGCGCAAATGCGGTTCATTAGAGCGGTGAGGGCTGTCATGGATTTGGGCCCTTCCTAGCCAAGGTAACGCGCAAGCCATTTATCCCTGACACTATGTTTGAAGGCCATGAGGGCTTCTGCGTCCGGACAGTCGACAATTTGGCTGTTTTTGACTAAGAACCTGGTCCATAGCTCCCTAGCTGACTCGCCGGGCTCTTGGACAATGTGACTTAAGTCATCGGCACATAATGGCCGGACATATGTTCCCTGGAAATTGTCTCGAAAGGCGTCTTCCAAATTTTCCCAGTTGCCAATAGAATTTTCTGGCAAATTGTTTAGCCAGTACCGAGATGGCCCTTTAAGCTTGAGAGGTAGGTATTTAATGGCGTGGAGGTCGTCTCCGCGGGCCATGTGGATATGGAGGAGATAATCCTCAATCCATACCGCGGGGTCTGTTGTCCCATCGTATGATTCGATGTTAATGGGTTTAAACCCGTCTGGAAATTCGTGTTCCATTACTTTGTCCGTGAAGCAGAGGGGCTGTGCGGCTCCTCTATGTTGGGCCACACTATGAACTACCTTCGGTCGGCTCCGTTTACGGTGCGCGGACCGGGCGTGGTCAGCTCTGTAGTGTCCGGATAGGCGACCGTCGTTGTCGGTCGGGGTATATCTTCGTGATCTGTACATTGATCTTGTGCGTTCTGCTCTACCCTTCATGCCGGATGGGTTGGTATGGTGCTCTGCTTGGGCTGCTGCTTTGTCTAGACCGAGCTGTGATCGCCCCGCTACATTATTCGATGGTGGTATGGGCCCCATCGCCCTGTCATCGTATTGAGGGAGCCACCTACTCTTGGGGTGGCTTTTGTCTGGGCTACTAAGGCCGTATTCTTCGGCGGCCAAGACCTCGGTCTATCTATCATTGAGCAAGTCTTGGCTTACTTGAAGCTGTAGTTGCTTCTTTTTTAAGCTCCTTGAAGTGGCTATAAGCCGGCGTTTAAAGCGCTCCTAATCGAGAGGTTCCTTTTGCGTGGTAGAATCCTTGTTGCCGAGGATCTCCTCTTCCTCGGTGGGTGGGAGATAATTGCTATCCTCCGAGTCCCCATATGTGGTATGTTCATCAGAGCTGTCCTGCCCGCCTTCCTATTCATCCTGCTCGGATTCTACCTCAACAGGGTCTTTGTTGTCTGGAGTGTCGTCTTCCCTGGTGCTGGCAGTACTTTCTCTTGGGCGATGTCACCTAGGGTGCCGGTGTCCAGGCTGTGTACCAGGCAGTTTATTCTCGATTGGATCCTCCTTATCATCGCCGAGAGCACCGTAAGGTGTGTCTAACATACACACGACATACTAGGAAGTGGTCATCCTGTGCTGAGTGGGTAGGAAGCTCTAGCCCTGCCCCTCATCGCCGTCCACACCGTCGATGTCTTCGGAGCGGGGGTCGGGCGTGTTGGTTAGGTCTTCAATGGTGGCTACGGAGTGGGTGGCGGGTGGAAAACAAAATTCTCCATCGTCCGCTGAAAGTTCGAACCGAACATAGTTCGGCGACGGGTCGTCTGCAAGGGATAGGGTTTTTAGCGAGTTTAGCATGTCACCCATGGGTGAGTGTTGGAAGGCATTTGCGGTACTGAACCTGAGGATCAATAACCGATCGAGTTTGGTATACGCGGGCTCATAGGGTTCGAAGTTCGACATCGGGGGCGTGTCCGAGGTTCCGTTGATGCGGATACCGTATGAAGTGGAATCTGTGTGCGGCTCTAGCGCCGCAGAATTGGTAGCCCCCGTGATGGGGTCGAGCTTCCTGTCTTCGGGCGACTTGATCTGCTTCGGATTTAGGGCCAGAGCTGTTACAGGAGCTATCTCCTGGATGCGGCCCGATGACAGGTTTAAGCCATGTTCATCGAGGCAATGGGGAGCGGTTGCCGCGGTCTCGAATCCGTCGAAGATCAAATCTCCACGGACATCCGTGATGTAATTCAGGCTTCCGAATCTGACCTGATGGCCAGGGGCATAGCTGTCGATCTGTTCCAGATGGCCAAACGAGTTGGCCCGTAGTACGAAGCCGCCGGATACGAAGATCTTTCCGGGGAGAAAGATTTCTCCCTAGACGACGTCATTACTGAAGATCAAAGGGCCATCAAACCTTTTGTCGACGACACAGTGGAACTCTCAATGAAAGCACCAATGTCGGTGTCAAAACCGGTGGATCTCGGGTAGGAGGTCCCGAACTGTGCATCTAGGATCGATGGTAACAGGAGACATGGGACACGATGTTTACCCAAGTTCGGGCCCTATCTATGGAGGTAATACCCTACTTCCTACTTGATTGATCTTGATGAATATGAGTATTACAAGAGTTGATCTACCATGAGATCGTAATGACTAAACCCTAGAAGTCTAGCCTATGGTAATGAGTATATGTGGTGTCCTTTCCGGACTACCCCCTTCAGTTTATATAGACACCGGGGGGATCTAGGGTTTACATGGAGTCAGTTACATAAGAAGGAATCTTCGATCGCTAAGCTTGCCTTCCACGCTAAGTAGAGTCCAATCCGGACATGATGCAGTCTTCGGCATTCATGTCTTCATAGCCCATCAGTCCGGCCCAAAGGATAATAGGCCAGACGCCCGAGGACCCCTTAGTCCAGGACTCCCTCACCCAACGACCCCTACGACAGTACTGGCCCGGACCCGGCTCGCGGCACATCGTACATGACAAGGATGGATTGGCTCGACCTCTACTTCGACCGAAAGTAGTTTAGCTTAGTTTAAATTTATGTTTTATGTTCGGTTATGCAAAATTATCTATGTTTATGTTTGAATGCATGCTACTTTCAGTTGAACCTGCTTTGAACTTGATCAAATTGAAGTTTACAACCTTAAGTTTAGGGGATCGACTAGAAAATCCCAAAAATTGCTAGGGTATATATATATATATATATATATATATCTCCACTAAGGGTTTTAGTCCTTTAAATTTTTAAGGATCGCCTAGAGATGTCCTTATGACTTGTTTATTTCAGTTCTTCACAATGTGGTGCTCTATATGTGCATATATTTGTTATGCAGTTCAATTTCATCAATAACAGTTTCAACAATACCACTATGAATTACAATATTTGGTTGTTGTTAAGGATATTGCAGTTAACATGCCTTTTTTTCAATTGTTGTTTAGCAACATGCATTGTACTGAATGACTAAATATGCAATCCTAGGCTACATGGCAACAAGGAAGAGTGTTACCTTAATGTTCTGATGATGTCTGGATATACATGTAATAAAATCTTATATAATGGGATGGGTGGAGTGTTGTACTACATCATTTTTCAATTGTTGTTTAGCTTCTAATATTAACTTGGTGCTTTTAGGTACATATATCATTACCAAAGATCCACACTTCGACCCTTTCCGTGTATGGGGCAATGAGATATTCATGAACCAGCATCGAGTGAGGAAACTGATAAAGATTGTTACTAAAATGGGTCAAAAGATGCCAACCGAACTATTTGTTTACACTTTATGCAAGACAACAGTGAACTGCAGGATGGTAAGTAAGAACCCTGCAGCCTTCTTTTTACTGCTCATAATGAGTTGTGTTAGATGACAATATCTGAATCTTTTTTCTTTTGCAGTGGATCCTGAAGCTGTTTACTCAAGATTACCTCTCAAACTACATGATTGGCGGCCGTCCATCACAAGGGGTTGGACTAGAGTCCTGCATGCCTTCTGCATCCAGGAGAGCACAATAGGGCCATTCCGCTTCACCTTGTTCAGCAACTGGAATGTCTGTCGCCTCTTTCTTTACCATCTGTAATAGTACAAGTATAGAACATATGTACCTATGAATCATCTTTATTTGGTGCTTATGTAATTCTTAAACATATGTACCGGTGAATTGAATAATGCATTGGTTGTTTGAACCTGATGGATATGAATAAAGCTATAGCCAACTTTCAAGCTTAAATTAGGTACAATTTTAAATAGCAGCAATTAAATTTGGGAAAAATTACGTTGTGTAGGTCATTACGGCACACACGGTTGTTAAAATGCAAATGTTTGCGATATACACCATAATCCGAGATGGTTCACAGAGAGGAAACATGTGCAAGCATGCACACAGTTGTCGTTTGCAAAGCATGTGTGATGTCAGACACAATCACATATGGTGCGGGAAAACTAAATGTGTGTGATTATCTACCTATAGTACACGGTTTATAATCATGAACTGTTTGTGATGTGCCAGGCATCGTAAATCTCCCGTGCCTAGAATCTTCCTAGAATCTGCCTAGAAAACTGTCATGCCTGGAATCTGCCTTGTTTTAGGCAGAACCACAAACTCTGACTGCGATGGCAATGTGAACACAAACAAGTGGCAAGGATGAAGCGTTTGGGATATTCGAGATATCGGAAACGGTTATACAGGGACAACTAGATCCATCAAGGCTCCCTATCCCCGACGGTTTCTGGGTCATGTTCGAACACTACAAAAAAATACACTTCTGTGATGATACGTGTTTGTCACAGTAGGTCGCTTTTTTTGTCATGCATGTACATCCATGACAAATTTATGACAAAATCAAGATAGTCATACATGTGCTGTAGTAGAAGTGTTCCATGACATTACCAAAATTATCATCACGGAAGTGTCCACTTCCATGACGATAAATCACGTGTCACAGAAGTGCTTTCGTCAAGGGTGACCGACACGTGGCATCCACCGTAACAAAATACCGTTAAGCTATCGAGTCAGGTTTTGGATCCGATAACCCGTTAACATCCCCGACCAATGGGGATTTTCCACGTGTAAAATCATCATTGGCTAGAGGAAACATGTGTCGGCTCATCGTCAGGACAGATGCCATCCACTCACTGGACAGAAGGCGCCTATGATACGTCGATACGTGGCACGGCCCAACAAGTTTAAATGGGCCGGCCCAACTAAAGGCCCACAAGGTTTTGCGGACCATAATGGGCCGGCCCAGCTAAAGGCCCACGAGATTTTGCGGACCATAATGGGCTGGCCCAGCTAAAGGCCCACAAGATTTCACGGGCCATAATGGGCCGGCCCAGGTAAAGGCCCACAAGATTTTCGTGTGCCATAATAGGCCGGCCCAAGTAAAGGCCCACAAAATTATTGCAGATCATAATGGGCCGGCCAGCTAAAGGCCCACGAGATTTCGCCGACATTAATGGGCCGGCCCAACGGTAGGCCCACAAGATTTTGAGGACCCTAGTAGGCCGGCCCGTTAACTGGTTGCCATGTTTTGGGCCAAATGCCGGCCCATATTTGATCTGGTCTATTAATGGCCTGCCACGCTCCGGGCCTAATAGTGGCCCATATGAGATCCGGCCCGTTAAAAGCCTACCACGTTCTGGGCCAAATTACAGCCCAGATCAGGTCTGACCCTTTAAGAGGTTTTGGGCCTAATCATGGCCCATATCAGATTCGGCCCGTCAACTGGACACTATGCTTTTGGGCCCACTTGCTAAAGGCCCACTTAGTAATTCAGCCTGATATTAGTTTTGGCCTGTTAAGGGCCTGTTTAACATTTCGGCCCTATATTAATTTCAGCATGTTAAAAGCCCGTCATATAGTTGGGCCTAACTATGGCTCGGTTTGCATCCGGCCTACTCGCAATCAATATCTGATTGGGCCAAACAAGGACCGAGACAATTTTTTGGCCTGTTAAAAGCCCGTGATTAGAATCACACAATCATGGGCCGGGGTTCATTTCGGGCTGCTGCCGGCCCGTGAGCTGATCGGCACATTTCAGGCCCAACCTACATCGTGATTGCATGATGGCCCGATTATGTACCGTAATTTTATGGTTTGGCCGGTTTACTGCGAAGACAGGATATATATACAGTAAAATAACTGTAGCATCGTCAATAAGAAAAAACCTATACTATACAATAAAGAAATTATTGCATATTACATCCAAAGTTCGCCACTATGATAATAAAGCACAAGTAGACAGCAGATTACATACACTGGGCATCAAAGATCGCCACCAGTGCAGATAAACACGCCGACAAAATAATATACAAAACCGACAGCACTTCAATAGAGTTCAAGAAAGGTTAGCCCTGCTGGGGAGCTGCAGCGCAAGCAGCTAAGCAAGATGATGAGACTGCGCTTGTTCAACACTTATATCTTCCTCACTCTGAAAGATAAACAAGAAGACAGATGACAGGTTTTGCACATAAAAGTATCAGTGCTGACAATTCATCACATTTCTTACTGATGAATAAAGTGACACAGTTTAAATTTGCATTAACACAATATGGTATTGTTCATGTCAAGACATGGCAAGAAATGACATTGTGAAGGAGTTGGCAGCTTCACGACACCACTGGATTACAGATCAAGAACTCATAAGTATCAATGGTTAGTGTGCTGTCAATTTATACCATTTCAGATTGGCAAATAAAGAGATGGTTTAAATAATAGTAGAATGATATGACATTGTTCATAGTTAAGACATTGTAGAATATGACATTGTGCTGTAGTGGGTAGGTTCACCACACCACTGGATTACAGATGAAGAACAGAAGCATACATGCAGTGCAAAACAAGATCACTTGCTCTGTATAGTTCAATTTACATGGTATGAAGAAGGAACTTGGTTGTACAACTGAAAATTTAAATTGAGAAAGGACGAACTTTTGTTTATGAACTACATATAATAAACTTTAAGCAAGCAATTTGATACAAACACCAAAAATAAACAGCTGTTGCAGTCATGCCTAACCAAATATATGCAACAAAGTTTGAAGGCTTGAGATGGACAAACTTACATTATTGGTGAAGATAGGCTCTATAAAGGCCTTGTCCATGCTGATAGGGGGGGCAATTCAAGAAGTTTACCACAAAATCTTCTTCAAAAGCATTGCCTTTATTCTACATTTTGTTAAGAGCAAATATAGATGTGATAATATATGAAAAAATGGAGAATATTTAAGATAAGATGAAGAGTGATGCTACATAACCAAGTAGCTACAAATGTAAGTGCATCGATACAGGCAAAAGGTACAGCCAAGAGCAATGCACAGCTAAACTTCTTCAGTACCAACCTTATGGTAAGAGTAAATATAGATCTGATGTGTAGAAAATGGAGGGCAAAGGAAAATAAGCTGCAGAGTGATGGTACATGAACAACTACCTATCATTATAAGTACACTGATAAAGGACAACATGTACTTACAAGAACAATGCAGAGCTAAAAAAACATTGGCATTGGATATATTCTACACTAATGTAACCATTCATACAGATCAGATAATTTGGAGCGAACAATTGATAAGTAAGCTATCATGCATACAGCTGTCACATAATGAACCAGGTATGTATGCAAGTACAGTGATACACGACAACAGGTACTAACAAGAGAAAAGCAGCAGGCAGCATATTTGCGATATCCTGTCATTCTTGTCAAATCGGAATTCTTCTTCGAGCAGATTTCCTACAAAAAAGATCCATAAGGCACATGCGGAAAACTAGAAGTTCAAATTGTCATGTGATTTTATAGATAGTACCTCCTCATGGGAACGAGACCAGTGCATAACAAGGTTTTTCCATTCAATGTCTTCTAAATTTAGCACAGGAGACTTCACCGGAAATTCGTTTATAGACTTGCCATCAAAGTGTGATTTCCTCAGGTAACACCGATACTGCTGCACTACTTCCTTGAAAAGCACAAGCAAGCTTTTCTCATCATGACTATCCAGATTGACCCTCGCCTAGTTACAACAATGTAATGTAAATTTTTGATGTGTTCAATCAGTAGAAAACAGGAAAATAATAACCATGAATAATAGCACTTACACGTAAGTTGGACAGGAAGATGTGAAAATGGTGTTTGTCTTCACAATAATCTTCCCATGATGGGAATATATGCACGTAGTCCCTAACAACATTGAAAGCATTGTATTTTAAACTGGGAATAAGTGGAATGGGGTTCCAATCTACAGGAATTGGCCGTCTCTACAGTTGGGATAGGTCTTCGGCCGGTGGACTTGCTGTACTTTTTGCTGGAGTGGGATTTTTCTGTGGTACAGCTGGTGCTATGGCAAATGAAATCGGTATACCTTTTGCTAGAGTACAGGTCCTGTGTGGTGGGGCTAGTGGTGTGGCCAGTGAAGTATGGGTACAGTCTGCTGGAGTCGGTCCTACGTTTTGTGTCACTGGTTGTACAACCAATATATGTGGGGTGTTGTCTGATTTCGTAGGCACCACCACGTTTTTCAAGGACTTTGCTGGTGCTCCTTCAGGTTCGGCAATCACCCTCTTCCTTTTTGATGTCTGATGCACAAGAACAACATTTGAGTGGAAACATGGTATGATGACAGATGGAATATGTATTGATAATGGATGGGCATGGCATCTCGACATATATGATGAGTAAACTAAGCAGATGGCGGTGCAACAAAGTAGAAGAAATGCAAGACAACATATGCAAGATACGCGCAATCAATAAAACCTTGCCAAATTAGAACAGACACCTTGATGGGTGAACAGGACAGGCCATCTACCTTTGACTCCTCGAGGTTAGAATAGTCATTAGGATGATATTCTGAACAAGAATCAACAGGTGGGGAGCGTACGAGTTTCATTGCTTCCAGAATGGCACTCAATGCCTTGCTGCCAATTTTGTAAGTCATTGTAGTGTTCCACAATATTCTTCTGATGCGCGGATTCTGATATTCACTGGAATTGCGTATAATATCTGAGAACCAAGAAAACATAAATAGTTGTGAGATTATCTTTGTAATGCAGATGATATTCTAATATAGGGGCGCCCCTGTAAACACTTGTGTGCTATCACTGGATTCTGATGAGAGAGCTCATGTGTGTTGTAATATGGTGCGTGCATTTATATAATCTGGCACAAGTACACAAAAAAATAGGCTCCAGAAGTAAGGATAGCTGGCAGATGATAGGTTCATAATATACTGTATAGAGAGTTTATTGCCAAACCATGATAACAAGAGCACACAGCAACTAGGCAGATCATAGTGTACATAACAGGGGTACACCATAACCAGGATATATAAATCGGGAAAGTGGAACTGGCTGGAAATTATGGTGTTGTATTGCCGCTAGTAATTGAAAGCCTATCGATCACGTACAGGCCAGCTCTATCAGCTATTGACTGCAGATGTCCCTGCTCCCCTTCCTGACAAGGAACATATTGTGCTTCCCATACAGAACACCGCACAAGCCGCCGGCCGAACCACCGGCCCCAACGCCCGTGTTCCTCCGCCACCCCCACCCCCGCCCCCACCCTCGTCGAGTTTTCTTCGTTCGACGAGGCCCCACCATCGCCCCCACAACCACCATCCCCACCCGAGCCCCTTCGATCGCACCGGTGAACTCTGGCGAGCTCTGGAAAATCGACTGACCCAATTTTGAAATTTAGTCTACTGTGATTTAACTAGTGTGGAAAATAAAAGGGGAAAACCATAAGCATTGTGAGTATGGTGTTGAGCGTGCCATGGTGGATTTGAAGGTGCAAACCGGACAAAGGCAACTTCACAACCAAGACAAGAAATCAGAGTAAAGCAGTGGCGATCTATGTTCTTGCTGCGATAAATAAGTTGAGCAGATACGAAAGAGTACCGCCTCTAGTGTGGCGCCGTGTACACATCTGCTGAGAATTTGATGGTGCTGCGGTAGCGATGGCTGTCGATGGCATGGGCAGATCTAAGAGGGTAGACAGTGGCGGCGGGGCGCGGTGGACGAGACGGTCGTAGGAGTGGCGCCGGCAAGGTGGACAACGGCGGGGATGAAGCGAGAGGACGGGATGCAAGGATCCCGGTTTGAAGCCATGGATGAGAGAGGTCGATCTCTTGTAATGGACGGTGGCATCGGGGTATCAGCTCCGGCATGGTGGAGGAGGATGGCGGTGGATGGGGTGGCGGACGGCGGCAGACGGAGGAGGGTGGGGTGGAGAGGGTGTTTTGGCGCCCACAGAGTACGAATGGGGAAAAGGGAGGTAGAGAGGAAGGGGGGAACCATGTATTCAGGGCGCGTTTGTCTCAAATGCGAGGAAATTTACAAACTTAGCCCCCGTTTCAAATTTCTACTACATCACAGCAACACTAGTCGGTTGGGGATAGGACGCTAATCTCGCATACACCGAATATTTGCCGATGAGAGTTTGTTTTTGCGCCCACCGTGTATGAATATGAATCGGGGAGGGAGTCGATTTCGGCCGAGGACACTCTGTGTTTTGGTGCCCACCATGTATGAATCCGGGTGAGAGGCGGTTACGTCACGTTTGGGTGAAATTACAAACCTACCCCTATCGAAACCTATAGAAATCCAGCATATAGGCTTTGCGTGGCAGGGAGAGGAAGTAGTGATTTCCATCTCGCAGATTTTGGTTTTGGGCGGTTACTGCGACTTTCCCCGCTTCGTTCAAATTTTGCAGAGTGCACGTTTACCATGCCAACTCAATTCGAATCCCTTTTGTATTCTATTTTTTTCGGTGGGATCCATTTTCAATTGGAATTACATTCTATATACATCATTTTTTATATATACTTTCAAAAGCACAACAAAGAATTCTGCTCCTTTATATGTATAATATGATTTACAAATACAACGATCTCGAAATCTTAAGGTTGAATTCGAAAAAATTTAACCAAATTATGTTCTACTAAAATGTATGGATCAGTAATATCTACATATTAAATAACATAGATGTGCGTGAATTCATATGAGTATGCATGTTTGATAGATCAATTTTGGTTCGAGTATGGATTACATGTATCATCATCTCGAATTCAAATATTTGAATCCATTTTTTATTCACTCCTTTCATGCCCATCTCTCTCGCATGCATGCTCCTTCAGGTAGCTATCACTCTCTTTTCTCCAGCCCACCCGCACGCTCACTTCATGTTGCTCCTATCCTCGCAAACATGGTCTCTCGACGTCTCCCTTGAGAAGTGTCACACTCTCCCTATCATTATAAATTACACGGTTTTCATTATCTCTCACATCTCTACTGTTCTCTGGTATCAGTCGGTACCTAAGCTTTCTTTTTCACTGCCAAACACACAGTCTCCACTCGTCTTTCACTTTGTCTTTCTCTCTATGGGATTCTCTCACACACACTATATGTCTCTACATATGACTCATACCACTAAAATTACTCTCTCTATCTCTCCTGTAGACACAACATTTGTTGCGGTCTCCTTTTCGCCTCCACCCCAGACTGACATTATTCATTTGTTTACTGATCAGACAACCCCGACTACTATCTCCTCTCTCTCTCTCACAGACACACACGCACAACTCCTGCTTCCACTCCCCTTCCCGACTACCGTCTCTCTCACACACACAGAAAACTCTCGCTTTCGCACCCCGACTCGTATTTCTCTCACAAACATTTATCGACTAGCTAGCCTCTAGATAGGTTTATACACCCGCACACTCGTGCTTCCACCATCGCATACATGTCTCTCTTCCTCTCCTTGTATCTATGTAGATTTTTCTTCCCTTCTTGAGACACGCCCTCTCGATCATGCACACACACACTATCGCCTCATTTTAAGCTGATACCTATCGCACACACACTCCTTGTGTCTTTGTCACACATGCACTCCGTCCTCCTCCACTCGCCCTCTCTCTCACACACATGGGCTTTTTGCAACAACTAGCAAGATGCCCATGCGTTGCACGGAACATCAAGATGCATTTGTATGAGTAGTTTATCTTGTGGGGGGAAAGGATGAACGAGGGAAGGCCTTATTTGCAAATGTGGAGAGGGGTGTGGGTATCTTTTTGCAAAATTGCCATAATTTCCTTCCTATCCGTCACATATAGATCGGACGGCCTATATTGCAGGATGGCAGGCACATGATCATCACCGACAATGCTTATTATAAGAGTAGGGATAAAAAATAGAGTTGGTGATGATGGTGGGCCTGCCATCCTGCAATGTAGGTCGTCTGATTTATATCTGACGGATAGGAAGGAAAATATGGCAATTTACCCGCACTCTTCACCACATTTGCAGATAAGGCCTTCCCTCGTTCATCCTTTTCTCCCACAAGATCTTGATGTTCCGTGCAATGCACGGGCATCTTGCTAGTAAGAGTAGAAATTAGACATATACCACTTCTCGAATCTTGAAACCAACAACATTCCTCCCTTATCTCATCAAAACCGCCAAAGGAATATATTTTGAGTGAAACATATCATATTTTTAGTGATATACGTATTTCAAAGCTAGACTTTTTTCTATCAAATCGGTGAATATGTATTAATACAGTTGTGGAGACAGGCCTGGGGCAGCTAGGGCTATAGCCCCAGGCCTAGAAACAACTTCCTTTGTAATTTCTTCATGCAAAGCATAGAAAATCATAGAAGTTTATCACTCAACATAGCACAGCCCCAGGTGTAGTCTGCATCTAGCTCCACCACTGTATTAATCTACTTTGATCGTGTGGCAACGCATTGGCACATTGCTAGTAGTTATTATAATTTTTTGGACACCAGACAAACGATGGAGTACATATGAAAGGATGGGACGACTGGGAGCGAACTTTTGTAAGGTAGAAGACGGGGACGAGTAGGGCATGCGAACAGCGTGGGTTTGCTGGCTTGCCCGGTGGATAAACGGCTGGAAGCCCCCAAAGAGTTCTCGAGAACTATGCGGGACCCACTAGATGTCATGTCTACTAGACCCATATCGTAGGCCTGACGGTATAGCTTCTGCCTGTTCGCATGCCATGCGGGCGCATGGATGTAACTTCACTTAATTCCGTCAAACGTCGCGCCTCCCACGACTTTCGCCTCCCTCGCGCGGTCGCGCCCTTTGAGACTTCGACCGGCTATAAATGAGCAATTTTTTGTCCTTTTCTTAGACAAGCAATTTTTTTGCCTACTTCGCATGCATGATACTCCCTCTGGTCCTTTTTACTCCCGTCAACCGTTTGCAAAGTGTTTGACCAAATTTATACTTTTTTTGAACACCACCTTATATTAATTAACCAGCCACACCAGTACACTCATTCGATACAATATTCACCACACAGGGCGGTACATTATTTACAAGAATACCATCTAATCTACTGTCAAAGCTATACTTAGCAATTAAGTGTGCCACCTTATTGGCCGAACGACTAATCTTTGACAATTGAAGATTGTTGATAAACTTCGAGATGCTCAACGCTTTCATATTCAGGTCAAGCATAGCAGACCTGTCAACGCTTTGACATGCATCAATGAAATCCCACGACCAAATTTATACTAAAAATATCAATATCTACAATACTCCCAAAACACTTAGGCGCGGTGCATTAACTTCTACCTCATTTCTTGTTTCTGGACATATCAACCAATATGAGATGTGGGTGTGCATGCTTTTAATGACTTGAGACTACCAAACACGACATGCAGTGGTTAGTTCATCGCATGCAATGCTATTAATTAGCAAATAAACATTAAGATCTCTCATTTCCCCCTCCTCCTTGGTCACAGTACACAATCTAAGATGACTTGCTCACCTAGACGGAGGGAGTACTGATTATAATGAGTATAACAACTATGTTTTATAATGAGTGTAAACATATTGATTTGACATTGTGAATGTTGACACATTGTGGAATCGTTTTTGAAGTCTGCAAAAGTACTCAACTAGTGATGTCGTTCTCCACAAAAAAATGTGTTTACCAATGCATGCATGAACACTAGTTACTCTAACCCCCTCTCTTCTTTAATTCTTTGCCACATCAGCATGTTTGCTATTCCCGTGTGCATGATACCAGCTAAGATACCACCATTATGGCCAGCCTTAATCATCGCATGCAATAATTTAGTGCACCTTGAAATATGAACATGTGTGGGGCGTGTTTGTTTTTAATGACTTGAGACCTAGACCAGCATGCAAGATGACTTATTATGCACCGTTCCCCATACCTGTAGGAAGCCCGTTCGTCTCCAAATCTTTTCCTCTCCATGTGTGGAAACAATATGCCTGCCAAACTCTCCTCCCTCCGACGGTCCCACCACTCCACCCCGTGTGAAAAAATCTGCATGCATGACTCTCCTCCCCCCACGCTCGTCCAATCCGTTGTGACCAGCAATATTTCCACCCCTTCGCTCCCCCGTAATTTATTCCAACAAATATGCCCACGTAGCTTTTATTTAACTGTAGGTGCATTCGGTCACTGACATATGGGCCCAACAGGGGTCTGGCCAACATGTCAGTGACGCAACTGGACCGATAGTTAAGTCAGTGCAGCTCAGTCCATATCTTACGTAGGTGTCCCATTGCTCGCTATAAATATTGCGCCTCGCACGACAACGCTATCTCCTCCCCCTCACGTTCACGTTCATCGCTATCTCATCCCCCTCCCTCTTACGTCGACCACCATGGCATCGCCCCTCCCAAGCCCTAGGAGCCCCTCGCTACACCGCGCGGACGGTCACGCATCGCCATTCCGTTCCTCGCCACCAGTAGTCGAGGAGGACGCGTTGGTGTTCCGCTCCTCGCCGCTACGCGACGCGTCGCTGTTCCGTTCCTCGCCGCCACTAGTCGAGGAGGACACATCAGCGTTCATCTCCTCGCCGCGACACGACGCGTCGCTGTTCCGTTCCTTGCCGCCACTAGTCGAGGAGGACGCGTTGGTGTTCCGCTCCTCGCCGCGACGCATCAAGGTGGACGCGTCGGCGTTCCCAATCTTGTCAGCACGCGCACTAGAGGTCTCTGATACCAACTTGAGAACGCCCTCGATGCGGCTATATCTCTCACGTGTTGAAGCATGACTTAGAGGCATAACCGCATTGAAAGCAATGTCGCAAGTGAGGTAATCTTCGCAAACAACCCATGTAATACAATAAGGGAAAAGATACATAGTTGGCTTACAATCGCCACTTCACACAAATTACATGAATATAACATTACATCAACCAGATACACACAAGGTCCGACTAAGGAACACAAAATAAAAGAAGACTACCCCAAATGCTACACAAATCCCCGATCGACCCCAACTGGGCTCCACTACTGATCAACTAGAACGAAACAACACAAAGGACAAGATCTTCATCGAGCTCCTCCTTGAGCTTGGTTGTGTCATCTGAATGGTTCAACAGCACCTGCAAATTGGTTTTGGAAGTATCTGTGAGTCACGGGGACTCAACAATCTCATACCCTCGCGATCAAGACTATTTAAGCTTATAGGTAGGGTAAAAGGTATGAGGTGGAGCTGCAGCAAGCGACTAGCATATATGGTGGCTAAACATATGCAAATGAGAGCGAGAAGAGAAGGCAAAGCACGATCGTGAAACTATCATCAAGAAGTGATCCTAGAACAACCTACGTCAAGCATAACTCCAACACCGTGTTCACTTCCCGGACTCCGCCGGAAAGAGACCATCACGGTTACACACGCGGTTGATGTATTTTAATTAAGGTCATCTTCAGGTTTTCTACAACCGGACATTAACAAATTCCCATCTGCCTATAACCGCGGGCACGGCTTTCGAAAGTTCAAATCCCTGCAGGGGTGTCCCAACTTAGCCCATCACAAGCTCTCACGGTCAACGAAGGATATTCCTTCTAGCGGGAAGACCCGATCAGACTCGGAATCCCGGTTACAAGACATTTCGACAATGGTAAAACAAGACCAGCAAAGCCACCCGAATGTGCCGACAAATCCCGATAGGAGCTGCACATATCTCGTTCTCAGGGCACACCAGATTGTCCAAACTTCCGGTAGGCCAGCCCAGAGTTGCCCCTGGTGGCCACCGGCGGCTGACAGGTTGGACCAACACTCAGAGGAGCACTGGCCCGGGGGGGTTAAAATAATGATGACCCTTGAGTCTGCAGAACCCAAGGGAAAGAAAAGGCTAGGTGGCCAATGGTAAAACCAATGTTGGGCATTGCTGGACGAGTTTTATTCAAGGCGAACTGTCAAGGGGTTCCCATTATAACCCAATCGCGTAAGGAACGCAAAATCCGGGAACATAACACCGATATGACGGAAACTAGGGCGGCAAGAGTGGAACAAAACACCAGGCATAAGGCCGAGCCTTCCACCCTTTACCAAGTATATAGATGCATTAGTTAAATAAGAGATATTGTGATATCCCAACAAGTAAACATGTTGCAACAAGGAACAACATCTCCATGTTCCAACAAGGAACAAACTTCATCTTCACCTGCAACTAATAACACTATAAGAGGGGCTGAGCAAAGCGGTAACATAGCCAAACAACGGTTTGCTAGGACAAGGTGGGTTAGAGGCTTGGTTCAACAATATGGGAGGCATGATAAGCAAGTGGTAGGTATCGCAGCATAGACATAGCAAAAGAGTGAGCAACTAGCAAGCAAATATAGAAGTGATTTCGAAGGTATGGTCATCTTGCCTGAGATCTCGCAAGGAAGAAGAAGGAGTCCATGAAGAAGTCAAACGGACGTAGTCGAACGGATCCTCACAAACGCGACGTTATCGGAACCAACCCGAAGAAGCAACACCGGAAAAGAGCAAACAACATAGTAAAAAACCACCACATAGACATGGCATGATGCGCAAACAAGTATGATGCATGTCCGGTTTAAAGAGGGCATGGCATGGCAAAGTGCACAAGCAATCCTACAACTTAAGTGGAGCTCAATATGCAACTCCGTTGCATATTGACAAAACACCACGTTCAAGTTATTTAGTTCGATCTCGTTTATGTACCCAACAATATTAAATGTTGTTAAACATGGCAAGAGGGTGAAGCAAATGAAAACTACCTATCTAGGCAAGGTTAAATGAGGCCGGAACGACAAACAACAAGTCCGGAAACTCCTCATGTGCATATTTTGGTTATGGTACTGTTCTGTCCTAAACACAATTTTAGATTTGTTAAGCATGCTAAGTGAAGCCACCGTGTTAAACTAGGCAAAATTCTACCCCATTTACATATAAAGTTTATTAAATTCGGAGTAACAGTTATTTAGTTATGAATTAAAGCATTTTAGCATGGCATAGAAGAAAATTATATGCAAACAACATTTTAAACATTTTAAACATGGATGAAAATGACATATTATGAAACTAGATGAAAAACTAAGCATATTTCATATATAATTCATTTTAATCCGATGCACATTTAATTAGTTATTAAATGCATGAATTCTAGGGACTAAACTGTAAAACTGTTGTCTCAGGATTAATAAACAAATTCGCAGAAGCTAGAAAAACATGATATGGGCCGAAACCCGAACTGGCCAACAGCAGGAAAGGAAGGTGGCGCGCTGGGGGTGAGCTCACATTGGGCCTAGGCCCAACTGGAGGAGGAGGCTGGGCAGCTGGGCCTAGGCCCAACTGGCGCAGCGGTCAACGGGAGAAGGAGGACTCGGCGCTTGTCGTCGTCCTCGCGTGCTCGCACGCAGAAGCAAGGAAACGACACGATGCAGAAGACAGCAAGGGAACTTCGGGCTCCGGGAAGACGGCGGTGGGACGTCAGAAGCAGCAGAAGAGGTCAGGGATGAGGAATCCATGGCGGAGGCGGCGAGATTCGGCGGATCTAGGCGGCGACAAGGTCAGTCCCTGGCGAAGAAGAGGCGCGGGGACGAGGAGGGCATCGGCTTCAGTCGAAGCAGGGCGCGGCGGCGGCTATGACTGCTCGCCAAAGAAAGGGCGTGGGACTTGGCGCTAGAACTTGGAGGCGCGCTGGTCAACGCGAGGAACTGGATGAGGCACTAGTCATCGACGTCGAGCTCGACCCCGCCTGGATCGAGACGACCGTTGCAGCAGACGATGGTGTTGTTCGTTCCCTGATAGAGAAGAAAAGAACGAGAAAGAGATCGAGATGTGAGAGGAGGAGAAAAGAAAAACGGAGGAAGGGAGGGAGAGACAGACGACGAGGGGTCCTGGTGGCTGCTGCTGCACGCCGGCAACGGTTTGCGCCTGGCGGTGGTCGGACGTGGAGGCGGGGCGGCCATGGGAGGAGCTTGGCGGCGCAGGTCCACGCGGGCACTCGAACAGGGCAGCGGACGGCGGGAACGGGACCGCGACTTTGCGATGATGGGCGCGGTCAACGGGGAAGGAGGCTCTAGGACGGCACGGGGCGGCTCGGTGGTGGACTTCCATGGCTGGCGGCGCCATGATTGGAGGAGGCAGTTGCAGGATGGCTCGGGCTCCTCTGGTCGCTGGTGGAATGGGTGGATCGGGAGGGATTGGTTTTGGATGGCTGGTGTGTGCAATCGAGGAGGGGATGGATCCCGAGAGGGATTTGGTGGAGTGGCGGCGGCGATGGGACAAACCCCCTAGAAATTAGGGTTGGCTTGATTTGGCAGGGGTTGGACTATATATATGGAAATAGGATTGTGGTTGGACCTTTCGATCGTAATCGGACGATCGCGAATAATATAGCTAGGGAGTCCAAATAATATAACGGTGATATTTTGTAGACGTTTGGGGATGATTCGGATCCAACGGTGACGACTGTCCGGGTTGGGTCCGGGACAGCTTTTGGACGCGCGCGCGAGGAGGTCCGTGGGCTGACGAGAGAGCTTCGACTAAGCCTGGCGGTAGGTAGTGGACTGTGCAGAAGGCCTCAGGCTGAGAGAAGAGAAGAGAAGAGAGAGGCCCGGCGACTGTTTCCCGAGACCAAAAACGTCCGACGATAGACCGGCTATACTGCCACTATAGTTATCCGTTGGGGCGTCAAACGAACTCCGACTGCGATGAAACTTGATAGGCGGTCTATATACACTATAATAAGACCACACACCAACTTTCATCCCATTTCGAGAACATTTCCCGGCCACTTATAAAATAATATTCTGGACATGCCACGGGTGCGTGCAAGTGTGGTTGGGCTCAGAACGGACAACGGAGAGGACGAGGAGACCGGGGCGGATGCAAGTTTTGAAAACATGATGATGCAATGCACATGATGACATGACAAGATGCGACACGCAAGCAAAAGACAAGGCAACAACATCGAATAACTGGAGGACAACTGGCACATCGGTCTCGGGGCGTTACAATTGATCTTCTTCCCACACAACTCCATTGGCATTGAAATTTCATTCAAAACCAACACCTTGATTCTTCTGGTGCTTTCCTTGCTTGCGCACAATTTCCACAAATTGCTTACTTCCGGTAAGGCTCTTGAAAACACCTTTCTCTATAATTCCCTTCAATAAGCTATTTTCTTTCTCAAGTGTAACTTGGCTAAGAGTGTCATTAGTGGAATCAAGAGAAGTACTAGAAGCAACAACATTGGATTTAGCATCATTATTATTACTACTAGAAGAACAATACTTCTTACTCTTGTTGCTAGATTTTACTTGTGGAATGTAAGTAGACAAGAGTAAACGCTTGGCGATGCAAGAAGAACTTTTCTTGCGAAGATCATCATTGATTGCCTTTAAGAACCCATGCTCTTGCTCAAGGTTGAGCTTTTCAAAGCGTAGCTTCTCATGAGTCTTTAAAAGCTCTCGATGATCTTCCAAGGTGGTTTCATGAGCTAAGTTAAGAGTGTTTAGTTCTTTAGTTAGACGCTCAATCTCCTTATTATCATCGTCATTCGTTTTATCTTGATTAGCATAATTAATAGCAAATTCATCATAGTTTTCATCACTAGATTTGTCAACAAGTAAAACATCATCACCTAGCAAATCATCTTCATCATTATTGAAATCAACATACTCGGGGTGTGATACCTTTGGGCCTTTAGCCATGAAGCATCTTCCAACACCCTCATTTGGTGAGTCAAATATGTCATAAGAGTTGGTTGACACAAGTGCTAGACCGGCAACACCTTCATCTTGAGTATATTCAGAGTCGGAGTGATAACTTCTCTCAGAGTGATGGTCGGAGTCGGAGCCGGATGCCCATTCACCAACATGAGCTTGGTGTCTTCGTTCTGTGTAGCTGCTTGATGACTTGTCCTTCCTTTTCGAATCCATGCTTCTGTGAGAGGTTCTTCGTTCATAACGATCATCTCTACTCCTTCTTTCTCTTGGAGGTGATTCTTCTCTTCTACTTCTCCTTTTAGGCGAGTCTTCTCTCCTTTTGTAGGGAGCCGTACACTCATTGGAGTAGTGTCCGGGTCTTCCACAATTCTAGCAATTACGCTCATGACTAGAAGATCTTTTGTCATTGTAGGACCTTGACTTGGAACTTTTTTCTTTGCTTCTACTCGTGTAGAACTTGTTGAAGTTCTTCACCATTAGGCTCAATTACTCATTGAAGGCTTGTTTATCACTTGATGATGTAGGAGCATCACAAGAGGCTTTGTAAGCACTACTAGACTTGTTGTGAAGCTCTTCTTTATCCTTGAGTGACATCTCATGAGCAACCATTCTTCCAATGACTTCGGTTGGCTTGAGATCTTTGTAGTTGGGCATCATGTGGATCAATGTGCACACAGTATCATATTTTCCATCCAAGGCTCTGAGGATCTTCTTGATGATGAATCTGTCAGTCATCTTCCTAAGCCGGCAATCTCATTTGTGATGAGATCAAGCCTAGAGTACATTTCAGCGACACCTTCACCATCCTTCGTTTTGAACTTGCCAAGCTGAATTTGGATTCCTT
Organism: Triticum aestivum; assembly: GCF_018294505.1. Lineage (NCBI taxonomy): Eukaryota > Viridiplantae > Streptophyta > Magnoliopsida > Poales > Poaceae > Triticum > Triticum aestivum. The sequence goes on along the minus strand of NC_057794.1, from coordinate 285,078,143 downwards.
GACGGAGTCGGTACCTTCGTGCATATCAAATAAAGTATCCCAAATTTCCTTTGCATTCTCAAGATAGCTGATTTTTTAAAATTCTTTGGGGCATAAACCGTTGAAGAGGATATCGCAAGCTTGAGCTATGTATTGCAGCATCTTCAACTCTTCTGCGCTAGCTTCATGGTTCGGTTCTCTCCCATCAAAGAATTCACCTTGCAAGCCAATACACACAATAGCCCAAACGGCGGGGTTATGTCCAAGAATATGCATTTTCATCTTATGCTTCCAACTAGCAAAATTGGTACCATCAAAGTAAGGACCTCTATGGTGGTAATTTCCCTCGCTAGACGCCATACTCTCCTAGGTTGTGTAACCAAGGCTATGATCACCAAAGCTATGGAAGGCAAGGCAAATGGAGACCAAAGCTCTGATACCACTTGTAGGATTGAAAGTATGTCTAGAGGGGGTGATTAGACTACTTGACCCAATAAAAATCTAGCCTTTTCCCAATTTTATGTCTTGACAGATTTTAGCAACTTAGCACAAGTCAAGCAATCAACCTACACATGCAAATCTAAGAGTATAGCAGTGGAATGTAAATCATTGCATATGAAGGTAAAGGGGAGGAGTTTTAGAGGGAGCAAACGCAATGTAGACATGCAGATTTTTGGCATGGTTCCGATAGGTGGTGCTATCGTACATCCACGTTGATGGAGACTTCAACCCGCGAAGGGTAACGGTTGCGCGAGTCCACGAAGGGCTCCACCCATGAAGGGTCCACGAAGAAGCAACCTTGTCTATCCCACCATGGCCATCGCCCACGAAGGACTTGCCTCACTTGGGTAGATCTTCATGAAATAGGCGATATCCTTGCCCTTACAAAGTCCTTTGGTCAACTCCACAATCTTGACTGAGGCTCTCAAGTGACAGCTAACCAATCTAGGAGACACCACTCTCCAAAAGGTAATAGATGGTGTGTTGATGCTGAACTCCTTGCTCTTGTGCTTCAAATGATAGTCTCCCCAACACTCAACTCTCTCTCTCTCTCTCTCTCTCTCTCAGATTTGGATTTGGTGGAAATATGATTTGAGTGGCACTACTGCAGGATGCTGCTAACACGACACTACGAACAGAGACCCTTCAAGAATCTGTGTGCGATGTCATAATCGCAAACGGTGTTGTATGAAAACCGTCAGAAATGTGTAAAACATTTGAGATGACGGATGCATCAAACACGATTCAGGTTTTAGTTGAATGTATGATGAATGTTATATGGTTAAATTCAATGAACTATTTGTGATGAGGAGGAACAAAAGAAACGGGCAGCCAGATGAGGCGTGTGTGATACATAGCATACGATTCACTCAGATGAACTATTTGTGATTAGGCAACACAAAAGAAACGGTCAGCCAGATCAAAAGTGTGTGCGATATACGGCATGTGGTTCACTCGGGTGAACTGTTTGCATTGACACAATAGAATAGAAACGGCTCAACTTAACAAGATGTGTGTGATACGCGGCAAACAGGTTTGTAATCAGAAATGTGTCTGAAGACCGATAAGAACACAGACGGTTGCTGCTAATAAGATGTGTGTGTTGTGCGGTGGGATTGCATACAGAACAACATATATACACACACACTTATAAGGACATGCTTGCATAACCAAATTAAACATCCACTTTCATATGTAGCTACTACAACCATGGCATTTGCACACACCAAAGTAAACAATTACATGCATAATTACATAGGTGGCTACTACACACATGACATTTCCACACACAACAATAAAGTAAACTATATATTACATGCATGATTAACTGGCATAAACGATCATCTGATCATCATCACTTGTTGTGACGCTTGCTCTTCTTGTGGCTCAACCGGCCTCATCGATTTGGGTAACGAGGCACTTCCTCATGTCAACGATCCACCTGTGCATCTCGTAGCATGTGTACACGCTCTTGGCCGCGAACCTGAGGTGAGGTTCATCCAGTTGCCGCATCCAGCCCTTGTGCCAGGATACGGGACTTGTTCTTTGGGCATCCTGCTTCATCTTTTCGTAGTAGGGGTCGATGATGGCTGAGGCGAGTTCGGCGAGGGAGTCCTCCTTCGTGCTGCCCCAGACCCTGTAGTGGTCACGGATTTCGACAAGGTTCTTGCAGGCCAAGCCTATAATACTGAGTGCTTTTACATCGTCTTCGGTATCCACCATGGCGAACTTGTAGTCGGTGATGTTGACAAACCTGTTGAAACGGTCGCAAGGCCCTGTGGCCATGCAGTAGTGGTAGATGAGGACATGATGGCGCACGCACAACCGGGCGACGGCAACCTTCCGATCTATGCCGGGACGACTGGCGGTGTACTGGAGGTCGATGCCGACCACCTTGTACTTGTCTCCAGCAAGCAACTGCTCAACGATGTTGATGTATTCATCCACCACAGCCGGTTCAATGGTGTACACCACCGAGAGATCCATCTCCCTCGCGTGGGTCTCCACTCTATGCTCGTCGAACTCCATTGGAGAGCCGACGGAGATCCCCTCTCTATGTGTCATCGTGGGTGTGCTTGTTGTGTTGTGGGGCGCGATCGAAAGGTTGAAGAGACTAAGGTTATAATGGCCGCGAGAATTAAAGGGGAAGCCGGACGGCCAGGAATATCGGCAGGCCCTGATGGCAGTTCTAATTTGCAGCGCGTAACTCCATCATGTCGCACATAACTGCATCGTGTGGCAACGCGTGCGGCACAACCGCATGCATATGGGGCCCCCGACGTGATCGTGCGCATGCCCAACCGCTGGCAGAGCGCGCGCGGAGGGACGCGAGCAGAGCGCTCCGCGGTCGCCTCAAGGAAAAGTTGTCCACAAGCCGAGCGCGCCGACGGACACGAGCAGAGCGCGCCAATGAACGCGACCGAGCGCGCCGCGGTGCCTAACAGCGAGCACAGCGCGCTGCGGCAGAACGAATCAGATTAGAGTTGCGTGTGCGATACGTGGCAGACAGTTAATCCATTAGAGATGTTTGTGATGGAATAAGCCGTCTGTGTTGCGGGCAAACGCTTGCTGGTGTATAACCTAAAATTTAACCAAAAAAGTGTTAATGCATGTTACAAAAATTGTATAGCTGGAAACTATGTTAAAATACGACTCCAACAATATAATCTATGGTGACATGCATTCGTATTTTATTAGTTAATAAATCCTACTTATAAACCAGGACGGGGGTATAGTAGGTAATTAAATCGCAAGCGTTTTTTATTAACTGTATGTGTACGTGTCCTCTCGTCCTCCTCTCGCACGTCTTGTCACCCCGCTGCCGCAGACGGCTTACAACGCAAGCTTGCGCAGCGCACGGGGGCGTTCTTTTGGCCAAACGGTGGCGCCAATGAATCATCGGTGAGCCTGTTCCCACGCAACCTCGCAGGTTCCCGCGCAAGCTTCCTGCCTAAACTTCTTGAATTGCCCCCCCCCCATAAATATGGACAAGGCCTTTATAGAGCATGTCTTCACTACTAATGTAAGTTTGTCCTCCTCTAGCCTTCAAACTTTGTTGTTTATATTTGGATAGCTATGACTGCAAATGCTGTTTATTTTTGTTGTCTGCATCAAATTGCTTGTTCAAAGTTTATAAAGTATAAGTACATAAACATAAGTTTGTCCTTCTCAATTTCAGTCTTTAGTTGTACAATCTAGTTCCTTATTCGTACCATGTAAATTAAACTAAACATAGCAAGTTATCTTCTTTAGCACTATGGGTATGCTTGTGTTCTTGATCTGTAATCCAGTGGTGTGGTGAGACTACCAACAATAGCATAATGTCATATCCTGCTATGTCTCAACTATGAACAATGCCATATTATATTAATGTTATTTAAATCATGTCTCTTTATTTACCAATCTGAAATGGTATAAATTGATAGTGCACTCACCATTCATGCTTATATGTTGTTTAGAACTACATCTATGCTTGTGTTCTTGATCTGTAATCCAGTGGGCTGGTAAAGCTGGCCACTCCTGCACAATGCCATTTCCTGCCGTCTTAACTATGAACAATGCCTATTATGTTAATGCTATTTTAAACCGTGTCTCTTTATTTCTGACAAAGAAATGAGATGAATTGACAGTGCTGATGCTTATACGTGCAAAACCTATTATCTACCTACTTGTTTATCTTTCAGGGTGACAACACTACTGCTAGGAAGAACTGCCACAATGATAGTGAGACGAACCCATTGTTTGTCCCTCTTACACATATTCCAGAGGAGAAGGCAACACATATTGAGGTTAGGGATACAACCACAAAGTCACATCTTGATGTAGTGTCAAACTTACTAAGTGACACAAGCTCGATGAAGTCGCCACCTGACTCTGTTCGACTTCTTCAGTCTGAAATTCAAGCAGAAATACATGCTTCCGCTCAAATACGACTGGAACTCCAATCACTATGCAAGATTAACCATAAGTATAGGACGTTTATTGATGCTATGCAGCTTAAGTTGGTGGATATGAGCACCAAAGAAGCACAGTATCATCAGGTTGCTAAGCAGCTTGCGCTACAGCTCCTGGGCCGGGCTAACCTTTCTTGAACTGTGTTGAAGTGATGTCAGTTCTGTCTATTATTTTGTCCGCCTGTTAACTTCCACTGGTGGTGATATGCCCAGTTTATGTAATCTACTGTCTGGTTGCCCTTTATTATCAACGATGGCGAACTTTGATGCCGAGGGGATGTAATATGCAGTAATTTATTTGTTGTATTGTCTAGGTTTATTCTTGGTCGGTATGCTGTATTTAGGCCAGAAGGTTAAGTGGATCTCAGTGTTGTCGGTCTTCAGGCCGGCCCGTTACTCATATGGGCCAAAACCTGGGCCTATAATCATCTTGGGCCATTAGCAGGTCTAAACCTATAGTTGTTTCCCGCCTTTAACAGGCTGAGTAAAGTTCTGTCCAGCTGGGCCAGAGAATACCATGGGCTTTTAACAGGCTAAAACCTAGATTGGGCTAGCGTTGAGCCGAAAAATTCACGGGCCAATACAGGCCGAAACTGCCTAAGGCCCATGTTTGGCCCAAATAGGACGAGCAGTTAACATGCCAAAATATATCTCGGGCCTGTTTGGCCCAATAAAATTATGGGCTTTAAGCAGGCTGGTATCTACGCGGGCCATAGGCCTAAAAGTGTCATGGGCCATTATCAGATCGGCTGTAAGCAGGCCGGATTCAACGTGGACTGTAATTAGGCCCAACTGTTACACGGGCCATTAATAGGCCGATAGGCCAGTTGGGCTGAAATTTATCCACGAAGTCTACGGGCCGTTAATAGGCCTAAAGTTACTTCAGACAAGAAATAGCCCAGTTTCTGCATCGGCCGTTAAATGGCCTAAAGTTAAACTGGTCCGACAACGTCCCAGATGCACCATGGGCCTCTAATAGGCCGAAACTATTATCGGGCCGAACTTATAAACGGGCATTTAACAGGCTAAAATATAAACATGTCTTTGTATGGGCCCAAAAGAACAGTGGCATGTTAACGGGCCTGATCAGATATGGGCCGTAATTTGGCCCAAAACACGGCAGGCTGTGAACGGTCCAGATCTGATATGGGCCGTAATTTGGTCCAAAACATGGCAGGCTGTGAATGGGCTTGATCTGGTATGGGCCTCAATTTAGCCCAAAACATGGCAGGTTGTTAACGGGCCAACCCACTAGTGTCTGAAAAAACAAGGTGGGCCTTTAGTTGGGCCGGCCTTTTCACCGGAATGGGCCTCTGTTGGGTCGTGCCATGTGTTGACGTATCATAGGCGCCTCCTGTCCAATGAGTTCATGACATCTGTTCGAACATTGAGCTGACACGTGTTTGCTCCGGCCAATGAGGATTTTACACATGGAAAATTCCCATTGGTCCAGGATGTTAACGTGTTATCGGATCCAAAACCGGACCCGATAGCTTAAGGGCGTCCTGTTACGGTGGATGCCACGTGTTTGTCACCCTTGACGAAAGCACTTCTATGACGCACGATTTATTGTCATGGAAGTGGACACTTCCATGATGATAATTTTGGTAATGTCATGGAACACTTCTACGACAGCACACATATGACTATCTTGATTCTGTCATAAATTTGTCATGGATGTACATGCATGACAGAAAACGTGACCTACTATGACAAATACGTATCATCACAGAAGTGTATTTTTTGGTAGTGCGATGATATTTCTATTTCTGATGCTGAAACACAATCTGGTAATGAACATGAACCTAGTGATAATGTTAATGATGATGTTCATGTTGATGCTCAACCTAGAAATAACAATGATGTAGAGATTGAACCTGAAGTTGATCTTGATAACCCACAATCAAAGAATCAATGTTATGATAAGAGAGACTTCGTTGCTAGGAAGCACGGTAAAGAAAGAGAACCATGGGTTCAGAAACCCATGGCTTTTCCCCCTAAACCATCCATGAAAAAAGATGATGAGGATTTTGAGTGCTTTGCTGAAATGATTAGACCTATCTTTTTGCGTATGCGTTTGACTGATATGCTTAAAATGAATCCTTATGCTAAGTATATGAAAGATATTGTTACAAATAAATGAAAGATATCGGAAGCTGAAATTTCCACCATGCTTGCCAATTATACTTGTAAAGGTGGAAAACCAAAGAAATTAGGAGATCCAGGAGTACCAACTATACCATGCTCCATTAAAAGAAACTATGTCAAAACTGCTTTATGTGGTCCTGGAGCCGGTGTTAGTGTTATGCCTCCCTCTTTATATCGTAGACTTGATTTGAATAAGTTGACACCTACTGAGATATCTTTGCAAATGGCCGATAAATCAACTGTTTTACCTGTCGATATTTGTGAGGATGTGCATGTGGTGGTTGCAAATGTTACTATTTTAATGGACTTTGTTATTCTTGATATTCCCGAGGACGATAGTATGTCGATTATCCTTGGTAGGCCCTTTTTGAATACTGCAGGGGTTGTTATTGATTGCAACAAAGGCAATGTCACTTTTCATGTTAATGGTAATGAGCATACGGTACACTTTCCAAGGAAACAGCCTCAAGTCAATAGTATCAATTCTATTGGAACAATTTCAACAATCACTATTGGAGGTTTTGAATTCCCTCTTCCTACTGTCAAGAAGAAATATGATATTCTTATTGTTGGGGACATGCATATCCCCATTGAGGTAACTTAGTGTTATTCGAAAATTCTCCGGTTTCATGTTATTCAGAAAGAGTTTGTTAACAAGACTTGATCAACCTTGTTAGTGGACTCCTTTTGATGAGCATGAGATGGATGAAGTTACAAAGCACAACCTTCTGTACCCTCTTTTTACTTTCTGTTACTTATATTAAATAAAGAAAAAAATAGTATTTTTTGTCTGTTTTCTAAATTATCCTTGCAATAAAAAATACCTCGAAAATAAAAGTTCTCCAAATGCCCTGAAAATTTAATATGATTTTTTCTAGAATATTTGAGAATTTCTAGCACTGAGAACACACCAGGGGGACCCACCACGTGCCCACGAGGGTGGAGGGCGCGCCCACCCCCTGGGCGCGCCCCCTGCCTCGTGGACCCCACATGGATCCCCTCCACTTATCCTTGCACCCACACACTTTGTCTTGCTCTAGAAAAAAAATCATCCACCAGCTCAAACCCGAGTTCTTTCTCATCTTGCTGCCATTTTCGATCTCCTTTCTCAAAGCTCCATTCACAAAACTACTTTGGGGGATTGTTCTTTGGTATGTGACTCCTCCAATGGTACAATTAGTTTTTGTTCTGGTGCTTTATTCATTGCAAATGTTTGCTGCTTAGGTGACCCTGTTCTTGAGCTTGCATGTCAAATTTATGTGGTCAAAAGTAGTTTTAATGCATGATATGGCCTCTAGGCACTTGTAGGAGTGGTTGCTATCAATCTTGTTGAGTTTGGTTCACTTTTATTTTAAGTTACTAAAAATTTCAGAAATTTTCAGAAAAAGATGAAGAGATTTTTGAGGGGCTCATCGAGCCGAAGCTCTAAGGATAAGCAAAGTGAAGAGAACAAGAAAGCCCAAGTATAATCTCCCTCGTACTGGGCAGGTTCGGCCGTGTGAATGTCCTTGTGATGAGTTCTTGAGAGAAGCCGAGATTTATAAAGATTTTTATTATTTGGCTGAGAATGCAGGCCTCACGACTTCCTCACGACCGTCGTGAACAGTATCTCTTACTTACCAATATTTTTGTGCAAAATTTTCATTTCCATGCTAGGAGATCGCCACCTTCGGTGGAATTTTATTTGTATGATGAGCATAAGGAGATGTCACTTCATGATTTTTGTCGGGTATGCAAGATACCCTTTGAGGGCAGCATCAAGGAACCACATCATAGTGATGTGGATGGGTTCATTGATAGAATTTTTGTAGGAGAAACTAGGAAAACTTCAGATGCTAGAATTACCACTATACATTTTTCCTGTTCTATGTTACTTTGCGATATTTGCTAGTAGATGCTTAATCGGTCGCGGGAACAATGGAAATCTTAGTGCCCCTGATATTGTCATTCTGCGCCATGCTTTGTTTCGTGATACTACTTTCAGCTTAGGCGCTATTGTTGCTAAACGAATAAACCTGAACCGAAATGAGGCATCTTTGCTTCATGCCTTGCTGAATACTTTGGGATACCTATTAGGCATTATGAGAAAGAGGAAAAGTTGCTGCCCCCTATTTTTCTAGATTATAGGAGTATGGTACCACATGATTTGTTTTTAAATATAAGAAGATGCTTAAGTATAATTTGATAAAACTTACTGTGAGATTATTATCTTGCCTGCACCCTCTCTGTTTAACATATTTTCACGCACATACCTCATTTTGCCTGAGGCCATTTCATGCGTACCGTGGCAGATGTCAGCTGCAGAGCCTGAGCTGGAGCCACCACTTGATCCTCACCGTCAGTCTGTTTATCAGTGGGATCTAGAGGAGATCGCCAACCAGTGGCACCTAGAGGAAACTCCTCCATACACCGGAGAGGGCACTTTGATCATGGGCATAGAACCAACTTAGGCCAAAAGCCTAAGCTTGGGGAGTACGTATTTCTCACCGACATTACATTCATGTTCACACACTCATGCCAGTTGTCGGTGCTCATACTTTTTCATTGTATCATCCATGCTAGTTTATTTTCTTTCTAAGCTTTCTTCTTGTGTGTTTGAAAAAACCTTAAGAAAAACCAAAAAAATAGTTGTAGCTTTTAGTAGTTTACTTTCCATGCCTGTAGTAGTAGTAATTAAAAGAAAACCCAAAAAGATTTCTCGTTCTTCTTTTGCTTCTTGGGAGATTTCCTGTGTAAATAGTTTTATTTCTTTTCTTTGGGGGTCGAGAGGAGAAAACCATGATGAAAATGTTGAGTGGCTCACATATGCATTATTGTTGATCTAACCAAGAGCCCATATTACCTTGTCTTCTCCCTTGTATTAAATGCTTGCAGATTCCAGCTTAGTCCAATACACGTGCACTATTATTGTTATCCACACCGTTCGGTCGTGCAAGTGAAAGGCAATAATGACGATATATGATGGACCGATTGAGATGAGAGAAGTTGGTACGAACTCGACCTATCTTGTTTTTGTAAATATGATTAGTTCATCGTTCCTAATTCAGCCTATTATGAATTAAACATGTTTGCAGTGACAATTAGAGATTATAGTTGCTCATGCCATGCTTAATTACCTAGGAGTTTGTAATGGTTTACCTTGCGTGCCAACATGCTATTAAAATGGTTGTGATGTGGTATGATAGGGTGGTATCCTCCTTTGAACGATTCGAGTGGCTTGACTTGGCATATGTTCACGCATGTAGTTGAAACAAAATCAATAAAGCCTCCACGATATTTATGTTCATGGTGAATTATATCCTACCCATGCTTGCACTCAGTGTTGATTAATTTTAATGCATGTCCATGACTGTTTTCGCTCTCTAGTTGGTCGCTTCCTAGTCTCTTTCTAGCCTTCACCTGTACTAAGCGGGAATACTGCTTGTGCATCCACTTCCATTAACCCCAAAGTTATTCCATATGAGTCCACCATACCTTCCTATAAGCGGTATCTACCTGCCGTTCCAAGTAAATTTGTATGTGCCAAACTCTAAACCTTCAAATGAAATTCTATTTTGTATGCTCGAATAGCTCATGTATCAACTAGGTCTGTATATATCTTCCATGCTAGGTGGGTTATTCCCAAGATGAGTGGACCCCGCTCATCATTCACGAGAAAATGGCTGGTAACCTGGATGCCCAGTCCCATGCTTAAATTAAAATAATTGCAAACAAAACTCCCCCAGGATTGTTGTTAGTTGGAGGCACCCGTTGTTTCGGACAAGCCATGGATTGATGTTTGTTGGTGGTGAGGGAGTATAAACTTTACCATTCTGTTTCGGAACCGCCTATAATGTGGGTAGCATGGAAGATATCGAGATCTCTTGGTTGTTATGTTGACAATGAAAGAATACCACTCAAAATATTATTTATCTCGGTTTCAAAGCTTGAGCTCTGACACCTGTACAAATCCCTGCTTCCCTATGCAAAGGGCCTATCTATTTACTTTTATGTTGAGTCATCATCCTCTTATTAAAAAGCACCAGTTGGAGAGCACCGCTGTTGTTGGGGATATGACTACCAGATATGACCCGCCCAGGAGGGGCCGGGTCGACCACAATGGCGGGTTACCTAAATGAAGCCCAAGAGCATACAAGATGACGGTTCATAGTTAGGCTTATAATAGGCCTATGCCCAGAGGCGGCTTATGGAACATAAGTATAAACCGCCATGTACGAATAGACTTGTAATACAAGGCATGTAAGATATGTCACCGAGCCGGACACGTTGTATGAGCCGGCCGGGATTCTGTAGGTCGCAGGGCGCCAACCCGTGAATATAAGGGGACGACCCGGTGGCAGCTTAGGACAAGAAACAAGAGATCGAGAGCCAAACCAGCGTATTCGCTCCTTGGTCATCGAAAACCAGCAATACCACATCAACTGGACTAGGCTTTACCTTCACCGCAAGGGGCCTAACCAGTATAAACCTCTAGTGTCCTTTGTCCCGTTTAACCCCTTTAAGCTTCCTAGTTGCGATGGCTCCACGATTAAGTCCTTTCACTAGGACATCTGCCGTGACAATTCCACAACAGTTGGTGCCACCGTGGGGCCTACGCATGGTGGATTTGAGTTCTTGAAGGGCAACTTCGAAGGGATCAAGGGATACGTTGTGGGCCGGTTGACCAAGAGTCATCGCGGCAAGCTCTACATCGACGACGCAGGCTGGGGCCCCGACGCCGACTGAATTGAGTACGGGTATCGGGTCCCCTTTGGCGGAATCCATGTCTTCATCGGCCAGATCGGCGAGCCAGGCCCTGAGTCGGACATCTGCGCCGACATCATTGAGACGGCTCAGTGCGCGAGACCCGCCCGGACTCAGGCCGCCGTGAAGCATGCCTTCATGGGATGCATCCATGGAGGAGAGTTTTCTAAAGAACCAGAGTCTGGCGATGAGACAGCCATCTGCTCGAACGGTGGATCATCCGCAGGTGAGACGGATTCATTGTATCAATTGCAGGACGGCGGGTTTGGGGGCTATTCCGATGGCAGCAGTATTGCGGACCCCTTTGAGCCGCCAAGCAGAGCAGGGATCTTCATGACAGGCACGCAAACCGTTCAAAACTCCACGACTATGGCAGCGATAACTTCTGGGTTAGCAGTGGCCGGGGCAGGAGGCCCCGCGCGCCCGCCGGCTCAGGTGCTGATGGACCTCATGGATAGGATGGCAGCCCTCTTGACTGCTGTGGTTGACCCGGCGGATCAGGCTCAGCACGACGCAGAGGTGGCACGGTTACATGAGGAAGTAGTACAAGCTAAAGCAAACTTAGCGGCTGAGGATGTCAGGATGGCTGCAGAGCGGGCGACTTTGGATGCTCGAGCTTAGCAGCTTCAATCAGAGGCTTTCCGGCTCACGATGGATCTGAATGCATCAAACGAGGTCATGAGGAGAAGACACCAGAAGACTCAGTCACGTCTACCTCTGACTTATGATCCTAGAAACCTCTTCCACACACCCGGTGCAGGTCCCAGTAACCCGCTAGAGGTGAACCGGATCACAACACCCGGGCCTGGGGCGCCGGTTCAGCCACAGACTATGGAACCCCCTTGAGGGAGTCCTGGATTAGGGGGTGTCTGGATGGCCGGACTATACCTTCAGCCGGTCTCCTAGACTATGAAGATACAAGATTGAAGACTTCGTCCCGTGTCCGGAAGGGACTTTCCTTGGCGCGGAAGGCAAGCTTGGCGATACGGATATATAGATCTCCTACCATTGTAACCGACTTTGTGTAACCCTAACCCTCTCCGCTGTCTATATAAACCGGAGGGTTTTAGTCCGTAGGACAACATACAGAACAATCATATCATAGGCTAGCTTCTAGGGTTTAGCCTCTCCGATCTCGTGGTAGATCTACTCTTGTACTACCCATATCATCAATATTAATCAAGCAGGACGTAGGGTTTTACCTCCATCAAGAGGGCCCGAACCTGGGTAAAACTTCGTGTCCCTTGCCTCCTGTTACCATCCGGCCTAGACGCACAGTTCGGGACCCCCTACCCGAGATCCGCCGGTTTTGACACCGACATTGGTGCTTTCATTGAGAGTTCCTCTGTGTCGTCGCCGTTAGGCTTGATGGCTCCTACGATCATCAATAGCGATGCAGTCCAGGGTGAGACCTTCCTCCCCGGACAGATCTTCGTCTTCGGCGGCTTCGCACTGCGGGCCAATTCACTTGGCCATCTGGAGCAGATCGAAAGCTATGCCCCTGGCCGTCAGGTCAGATTTGGAAGTTTAAACTACACGGCTGACATCCGCGGGGACTTGATCTTCGACGGATTCGAGCCACTGCCGAGCGCGCCGCACTGTCACGACGAGCATGATCTAGCTCTGCCGCCGAACAGTGCCCTGGAGGCCGCACCCGCATCGGCTTCGACCCTTAATTCGGAGCCAACTGCGCCGATCGAGGATGGGTGGTTGGACGCCGCCTCGGGGGCTGCGATCCCAACGGCGATCGAGCCGAACACCAGCCCCGCACTCCGCGAGACTCGTGACTCCAAGGAGCCGGACTCCTCTCCGGACTCCGAACCCTCCGCGCCCCTGCCGATCGAATCCGATTGGGCGCCGATCATGGAGTTTACTGCCGCGGACATCTTTCAGCACTCGCCTTTCGGCGATATTCTGAAGACACTAAAGTCTCTCTCTTTATCAGGAGAGCCCTGGCCGGACTACGGTCAGCAAGGTTGGGATACGGACGATGAAGAAATTCAAAGCCCACCCACCACCCACTTTGTAGCCACTGTCGACGATTTAACCGACATGCTCGACTTCGACTCCGAAGACATCGACGGTATGGACGCCGATGCAGGAGACGATGAAGAACCAGCGCCTATTGGGCCCTGGAAAGCCACCTCGTCATATGACATATACATGGTGGACACCCCAAAAGAAGGAGATGGCGATGGAACAGCGGAGGATGACCCCTCCAAGAAACAGCCTAAGCGCCGGCGTCAGCGGCGCCGCTCAAAATCCCGCCAAAGCAAATACGGTGATTCCAGCACGGGAGATAATAATACTCCGGAGAGTGCCGAAGAAAACCCCCTCCAGCAAGATTCAGCACAGGAGGATGGAGAAGCCAGCCCTCATGAGAGAGCGGCAGACAGAGAGGTCGAGGACGATAATTATATGCCTCCCTCCGAAGACGAGGCAAGCCTCGACGACGACGAATTCGTCGTGCCAGAGGATCCCGTCGAGCAAGAGCGTTTTCAACGCAGGCTTATGGCCACGGCAAGAAGCCTCAAGAAAAAACAGCAACAGCTTAGAGCTGATCAAGATTTGCTAGTCGACAGATGGACTGAAGTCCTTGCGGCCGAAGAGCATAAACTCGAACGCCCCTCCAAGAGCTACCCAAAGCGCAGGTTGCTACCCCGATTAGAGGAGGAAGCACTTAAACCTACATCACCAGCACTTGATACGGCCGACCGGCCACCTCGTGGCCGCGACAGAGAGGCCTCTCGGCCCTCCACTCAAGCCGCACCCCGTACCAAGGCACGGGAAAATGCGCCAGACCTGCGAGATATGTTGGAGGACAAGGCAAGGCAAACAAGATCGATCTACGGATCGCGTGGGCGCCCCACGACTCGAGACGGTAACCGTCACGCCGGACACAAATCCGGTAGGGCCGAACACAGTAGACAAAGCTCATTGGAGCTACGTCGTGATATAGCCCAGTACAGAGGCGCCGCACACCCACTATGCTTCACAGACGAAGTAATGGATCATCAAATCCCCGAGGGTTTCAAACCCGTAAACATCGAATCATATGATGGCACAACAGATCCTGCGGTATGGATCGAGGATTATCTCCTTCATATCCACATGGCCCGCGGCGATGATCTCCACGCCATCAAATACCTCCCACTCAAGCTTAAAGGACCAGCTCGGCATTGGCTTAACAGCTTGCCAGCAGGATCAATCAGTTGTTGGGAGGACCTGGAAGCCGCATTCCTCGACAATTTCCAGGGCACTTATGTGCGACCACCAGACGCCGATGACCTAAGCCACGTAATTCAGCAGCCAGAGGAATCGGCCAGGCAATTCTGGACACGGTTCCTAACAAAGAAAAATCAAATAGTCGACTGTCCGGACGCAGAGGCCCTAGCAGCCTTCAAGCACAATATCCGTGACGAGTGGCTTGCCCGGCACCTTGGACAGGAAAAGCCGAAATCTATGGCAGCACTCACGACACTCATGACCCGCTTTTGCGCGGGAGAAGACAGCTGGCTTGCTCGTAGCAACAATATGACCAAGAACCCTGGTAATTCGGATACTAGGGACAGTAGTGGCAGGTCGCGTCGCAACAAGCAGAAGCGCCGCATTAACGGCGACAATGCTGAGGATACGACAGTTAATGCCGGATTCAGAGGCTATAAATCCGGTCAGCGGAAAAAGCCATTCAAAAGAAATCCTAGGGGCCCGTCCAGTTTGGACCGAATACTCGACCGCTTGTGCCAGATACATGGCACCCCCGAAAAGCCGGCCAATCACACCAACAGGGATTATTGGGTGTTCAAGCAGGAAGGCAAGTTAAATGCCGAAAATACAGACAAGGGGCTGCATAGCGATGACGACAAAGAGCCCCGACAGCCGAACAAGACAGAAGGGTTTTCCCCCACAAGTGCGGACGGTGAACATGATATACGCAACCCACATCCCCAAAAGGGAGCGGAAGCGCGCGTTAAGGGACGTATACGCGGTAGAGCCAGTCGCCCCAAAGTTCAACCCATGGTCCTCCTGCCCGATCACCTTTGATCGAAGGGACCATCCCACTAGCACCCGTCATGGCAGATTCGCCGCATTGGTTCTAGACCCAATTATTGACGGATTTCATCTCACTAGAGTCCTTATGGACGGCGGCAGTAGCCTGAACTTGCTTTACCAGGATACAGTGCGGAAAATGGGCATAGATCCCTCGAGGATTAAGCCCACCAAAACGACCTTTAAAGGCGTAATACCAGGTGTAGAGGCCAACTGTACAGGCTCAGTCACACTTGAAGTGGTCTTCGGATCTCCGGATAATTTCCGAAGCGAGGAGTTAATCTTCGACATAGTCCCATTCCGCAGTGGCTATCACGCACTGCTCGGGCGAACCGCATTCGCCAAGTTCAATGCGGTACCGCACTACGCATACCTTAAGCTCAAGATGCCAGGCCCTCGAGGAGTAATTACGGTCAATGGAAACACCGAACGCTCCTCCGAACGGAGGAGCACACGGCGGCCCTTGCAGCGGAAGTACAAAGCAGCCTCTCCAGGCAGTTCTCCAGTCCGGCCATTAAACGTCCGGACACCGTCAAGCGCGCCCGGAGTAACCTACAACAAGACCGCCTGGCACGTTCCGAGCAGGCGTAGCAATGCGGCCCCAACCCCAGCCCTCGCAAAAATGCGACACCAGTGCTTCGCGTACATAACTACGCTCTAGAAATACCATGGGTACAGGGGGAGGGGCACCATCACGGCACGCCCGAAACACGGCTTAAACCGCACCAGGGGCTGCCGATTTTTTAATTTTCTCTTACTTTCAGGACTCCATTCTTCGGAAGGCCTGTTCGGCAGTTCAATTGCCGCACAAACGATGCAAGAACCAGGGAAGCAGACAAGCCATGCCGCATTACGGAACTCCCAGGTGGTCTCTATCACGAGCAGTATACCTGTTTCGCATACCATTCCGCAGCCTGCCCCTGGAACGGACATGTTAAATAGTCCAACCTTTTGCTTATCGCATTATTTGTATCGTTCTGCTTTGATCGCAGCCCTTTTTAATAAACAATGCATAGCTTTTGTCTATTTTTGCATTACTCTTTTTTTACAAATATATGTTCCTTAACGACATGTTGCACCCGTACACTTTGGTACGGCCAAAATACGCCAGGGGCTTTAGTACCCCTCAATATGGTGTGAGAAGTCCGAACACTTTAACAAGTGCGGCACCCCGAACTTATAGCATTATATGCATCGGCTCCGAATCATGTCTTGGGTCAATAGTTGGGTTTGCCCGGCTCCTATGTTTTGGTGCCTTACGTTCCGCTATATCGGCTAAGGTAGCACTAGGAGAACTACTGCGATTGTGCCCCAGTTGAGCTGGGTCGAGCACCTCAGTAGAGAAAGCTAAAACTGACTGTCATGATGAAGCGAGAGCTGGTCGCTGTTCGAGAGGTTTTTCGAGTCCCTAAAGACTTATGCCGCTTAGAGCGAGGAGTCGGCTCTGTCCGGCCAAGGCGTGGATAGCGCCCCGAACTCGGTCTTCCGAATACCAGGGGCTTCGCCGAAATTTAAAATTATAGAATTCTATGGCTAAGTGAGAGTGTTCACGCATTATAGTCCGATTGCCTTGTTCGTTGTGCTGAGCGCCTCCCTCGAAGGACCCAAACATGGGAAAAAGAGCGCTCAGGTTTATCCCCGAACACCCCAGCACTAGCGGCACGGGGGCAGAAGCCGACGACTCGCCATCTCTCAGAATTGATAAACAGCCGCACAGAAGGTAATATTTTAAATTCCAACAGCATTGCTTAGCGCATATGAACAAGTTTTCAGCGCACAGGACAAAACGAGCGAGTTTTACTCAAAAATTACATCCCTGGAACATTCATCCGCCACAAGGCGGGCACCCTTCAGAACATCCTTATAATAATTCTCGGGCTTGCGATGCTCTTTCCCCGGCGGTGGCCCGTCCTTCACAAGCTTCTCAGCATCCAGCTTGCCCCAGTGCACCTTAGCACGGGCAAGGGCCCTACGGGCACCTTCAATGCAGACGGAGCGCTTGATGACTTCGAGCCTTGGACAGGCCCCCACCAGCCGCCGCACCAGCCCGAAATAGCTCCCAGGCAGAGCCTCTCCAGGCCACAGCCGAACTATGAGGCCCTTCATGGCCTGTTCGGCCGCCTTGTGGAGCTCGACCAGTTGCTTCAGCTGGTCGCTCAGGGGCACGGGGTGTCCGGCCTCAGCATACTGAGACCAGAACACCTTCTCTGTCGAGCTGCCCTCCTCGGCTCGATAGAATGCGGCGGCATCGGACACGCTACGGGGAAGATCTGCGAATGCTCCTGGAGAGCTCCGGATTCGGGTAAGTAACAAGTAACTCACGTTTATGTGTTTGCTTTGCATAAAGAATGCCTTACCCGCCGCTATCTTTTTCACCGCATCCAACTCCTGGAGGGTCTTCTGGGATTCGGCCTTGGCAGACTTGGCATTTTCAATATCCATCGCGAGCTCGGACGCTCGCGTCTTTGAGTCAAGCTCCGAAATCTCATGTTTTTTCATGAGAGCCTGGAGCTCTTGCTGCACCTTGCCAACCTGGGCCTCATACTTCTCCCGCTCGGTGCGCTCCGTGGCCGCCCTCTTCTCGGCCTCGACCAGCGCTTGCTTAAGGGTCGCCACCTCCGACGTGGCCCCTACAAAAGCCACGATAATCTTGTCATTTTTTGCAATTGCACCTTTATATATATATATATATATATATATATTTAAACAAGGTATTTCTTACCTTCCTTGTCCTCAAGCTGGTTCTTGGCATGCCCGAGCTCTTGCTCGGACTGCTTGAGGTTCTGCTTTAGTGTGTCCACTTCCGCAGTCAGTACGGCGGACGCCAGCAGAGAAGCCTGCATATGCATATTGACTCCTTTTTGTCAGACTCCTGCGAATTTTATTTGATCCTCTCTTCGGCTTTTCTTCCCGAACGCCAAACAGAGCATCAGGGGCTACTGTCTATGCGATAATATTATTTACACATTCTTTACTTACCTCAAAGCCTGTTAAAAGGCTAGTACAAGCTTCAGTCAGTCCGCTCTTGGAGGACTGAACCTTCTGGACCACCGCACTCATAATGGTGCGGTGCTCCTCGTCGATGGAGGCGCCTTTGAGCACCTCCAACAGATTGTCCGGCGCCTCCGATTGGATGGGGGTCACCGGCATGGTGGGCTTGCTCCTCTTGGAAGGAGGTCGCCCGCCGGACTCTGGAACCTTTGAAGGTTCCGGAGCGGTGTCCAGCTAGAGCCGGACTTGGAGCCCTGGGGGGTTTTATCCCCTTAACTCCTGGAGTCTGGGAGGTCGCCTTGCGGCGCCTCCAGGACCACCTCCTCCTGGCTTGGAACCTTTTGGGACAACACTTCGGCGTCGTCCGTAGGGCGGGGGTAGGAAGCCATCGGAAGCGAATTCACATCCGACGAGTCCAGTGAACCACTCGACGACGCTTCGAGCCGGTCTTTGGGTGGGCTGCATAAACATATTCAACATAAGGGAAAGCTGTGCAATAAAGGAATACTATGAATTACTCTGGTATCCGGATACTTATGATTTCGCCAGGGGCTTGGCCCTGAGCGGCCACTCCTCTCCGCCGTCGTCGGTGGAGTAGTCCGGAGGAAGGGTTTTCCCCTTCTTGGACCCTTCGGCCTCCCAGTGAGGGCAGCCTTCCTTTTCTTCTCTCCCCTCGCTGGAGCGGGAGAGGTCTCTTCTTCCTCCTCCTCGTCTTCACGGGAGGAATGCGCCTTTGAGCCGTTGGATGATGAACCCGACACCTCCCGGTGCCGGGCACTTTTTCGAGTCCCCGTGGCCTTCTTCGTGGCCTTCTTCTCCGGCACCACATGGGGTGCCGGAACCAGCAGCTTCGCCAAGCAGGCATCGGCTGGGTCTTCAGGCAAAGGAGTCGGACAGTCAATCTGTCCGGACTTCGCCTGCCAAACCTGTCAAAGGTAAGTGATCTTAGATCCCGCATAGAGTTAAACTATGAAAAACTAATACCCAATAAAAGGTACAAACAACTTACGGCACTAGCGTGACGCTGCGCGCTGAATCCGCGATCCTCGATAGCGGATGCGGGAGCCTCGGCGCCCTTGAAAAGCACCTTCTAGGCATCTTCGTACGTCGTGTCGAAGAGCCTGCTCAGAGTTCGGTGCTGCGCCGGGTTGAACTCCCATAGATTGAAGGCCCGTTGTTGACACGGGAGGATCAGGCGGATGAGCATAACCTGGACTACCTTGACAAGCTTGAGCTGCTTGTCCACCAGGGTTTGGATGCATGTTTGCAGTCCAGTCACCTCTCCTTTGCTGCCCCACGACAGGCCCGTCTCTTTCCAGGACGTGAGCCGCGTTGGGGGTCCGGACCGGAACTCGGGGGCTGCGACCCACTCAGGGTCGCGCGGCTCGGTGATGTAAAACCACCCCGATTGCCACCCCTTCAGGGTCTCCACAAAGGAGCCCTCGAGCCATAAGACGTTGGGCATCTTGCCCACCATGGCGCCTCCGCACTCCGCCTGGTTGCCGCGCACCACCTTCGGCTTGACATTGAAAGTCTTGAGCCATAGGCCGAAATGGGGGCGGATGCAGAGGAAAGCCTCGCACACGACGATAAACGCCGAGATGTTGAGGATGAAGTTCGGGGCCAGATCATGGAAATCCAGGCCGTAGTAGAACATGAGTCCCCGGACGAATGGGTGGATAGGAAAGCCCAGTCCGCGGAGGAAGTGGGGAAGGAACACTACCCTCTCATGGGGCCTTGGGGTGGGGAGGAGCTGCCCCTCTTCGGGAAGCCGGTACGCGATGTCGTTAGACAAGTATCCGGCCTTCCTCAGTTTTTTGATGTGTCCCTCCGTGACGGATGAGACCATCCACTTGCCTCCCGCTCCGGACATGGCTGGAGAAGGTTGAGGTGGGGAGTGCGGACTTGGGCGCTGGAGCTCGAGTGCGCGAGAATGGATAGGCAAAGGAGGAAGAAGGCGTAGGTGAAAAGGTGGATCCTTATCCCCTTATATGGGTGGACGCAACTACGTGTCCCCACCAGCCTGGTAAAAACTCGCTTATCTCCAAGCGCCGTAATCAATGGCGCGGTTGGGTTACCCACGCCCGTATTGATGAGAATCCCGGAATAAGGGGACACGATCTCTGCTTTAACAAGACGTGCCAAGGAAACCGCCTCGCATGACGTGTTGACGTGGGATAATAAAACGATTCGAATAAAGGCTTGCCCGTGGTGCGATGTCACACTATGGAATACGTCAGCAGATTAGATTTGTGTAAATATTATTCTCTCTATGGCAATGTGTGGAAACTTATTTTGCAGAGCCGGGCACTGTCTTTGTGTTCAAAATGTTCTATGAACTACTTGGAGGAGGAACCCGCCTTGCAATGCCGAAGACAATCTGCGCGCCGGACTCGTCATCATTGAAGCCTGGTTCAGGGGCTACTAAGGGAGTCCTGGATTAGGGGGTGTCCGGATGGCCGGACTATACCTTCAGCCGGACTCCAGGACTATGAAGATACAAGATTGAAGACTTCGTCCCGTGTCCAGAAGGGACTTTCCTTGGCGCGGAAGGCAAGCTTGGCGATACGGATATATAGATCTCCTACCATTGTAACCGACTTTGTGTAACCCTAACCCTCTTTGGTGTCTATATAAACCGGATGGTTTTAGTCCGTAGGACAACATACAGAACAATCATATCATAGGCTAGCTTCTAGGGTTTAGCCTCTCCGATCTTGTGGTAGATCTACTCATGTACTACCCATATCATCAATATTAATCAAGCAGGACGTAGGGTTTTACCTCCATCAAGAGGGCCCGAACCTGGGTAAAACTTCGTGTCCCTTGCCTCCTGTTACCATCCGGCCTAGACACACCGTTCGAGACCCCCTACCCGAGATCTGCCGGTTTTGACACCGACACCCCTCGTGTGAATACTGTTACACCTCATTATGTACCAACACCACCGGGTCATTTTTCTAACCCTTTGGAGAACATGATCGCTGCAGCGGCACGATTGGCGGCTCTCCCAGCAGAGGGTGACTCTCCAATGGCGATTGAGACCCGAAGGGTCAGAGAACTTCTTCAGACGGCTCTGGCGCAGCAGGAGGCTTATTCTTATAGTCAAGATAGGATTCATTCGACCCCTTGCCCAAGACAGAGCCCAAGTTATAGCAGGCACATGGATTCAGCAGCCGTTTGAAGCAACACCCGATGCCGTGACCAACCGCTCGGGTACAACCCGGCGCGGGATGGTGCCCTGAACTTGGTTGACCAGGATAGGATCCGCCAAGAGGCTGAGCGGGAAGTTCAACAGGCAGCTAAGCAGGCAGCTCACCAGGTTTTTCCGGTTTATCCGACAACCTCTGTTGAGGCAGGCGTGGCCACAAGGACAGATGTGTCCCTTGCCTGGTGCTGGCTCTACGTAATGAGCGTTTGCCAAAGGATTTGAAGGGGCCTCGGAAGGTGCCCAATTATATGGCCGATTTACAGCTAGGGGCATGGATTGAAAGCTATGAGATGGCCATGGAGCTTTTGGTGGTCAGTGACGCTGCAATGGCCAAATACTTCACTATGATGTTAGATGGAACGACTCACACTTGGTTGAAGGGGCTGCCACCCAATTCCATTGGCTCATGGGTAGAGTTAAAAGCCTGGTTTATTCAGAATTTTTAAGACACTTGCAAGCAGCCTATGTCAATTGTGGATTTAACTAACTGTAAACAAGAGGAAGGAGAGTCCATGACCCATTAGGTGCGCCGGGTCAAAGCCATAATACATTCATCTGATAAGATGGATGCCGGCTCTGCAGTCTTAATGTTGGAGAAAAAATGCCGTTTTACGCCTCTAAAAACAGAAGCTGGGGCGGCTCAAACGTGATTGTAATGACATGGGCCAGCTGATGGCGGCTCTAGTCTAGTATGCCGACTCTGATAGTACCAAGGATCCCAAGTCTGACGAAGAAAAGACAGGGAACGGGAAGAAGAACGGCAAGGGTCATCAGCATAACCCGGTAAACCAAGGAGGCAATAATAAATGTAAGGTTTATGGTAGTTTGGAGTTTGTGGCTAACACCAACGCATAGGGCAACAATCAACGACGTAAGGGGAGGCCACCTCCTTGGTCCGGTGGGTCAGGTCCCACTCTTGAGCAGTTGTTAAATGAGCCTTGTCCAAGGCACGACACTCAGCAGAAGCCGGCCACTCGCCTGTGGAAGGACTGTACGATCATGAAAGCTTTCAATAATTCTAACATGTTCAATAGCAATCATGGGCCAGACGGTGGCTTAGGTGGCAGCGGTTTTCATGGTCCGGGCGGCGGTTCAAATTCCAATTTTCAAGGCTCCCAAGGAAATCAAGGTGGGTATAGTCAGCAATCTGGCCAAGGTGGTTAGCAGCAGCAATAGCAATCTGGATACTAGAGCAATCCAAAGCAGTTGAGTAGTGGACAGTATCATGTGTTCATCACCAGTTTGTGCAGAGGAGACCAGAAGCTTCATAAGAGGGCTGTGAACGCTGTTGAGCCGGCAGTCCCTCATTATTTGAGATGGTCTGAGCAGTCTATTCTATGGAGTAGGGAGGATCACCCTCCCCGGGTTGACGGGTCATCTGGCTTTGGTGGTGGCGCCTTAGGTTGGTGGATATAAATTCACTAAAGTACTCATGGACGGAGGCAGTAGCATCAACATCCTCTATTATGAGACGTTCCGTCGCATGGGGTTGACTGACAAAAGTCTTGAGATGTCCAACACTATTTTTCATGGAGTGGTGCTTGGTAAGTTGGCATACCCAGTGGGTAAGATTGAGATGGAGGTAGCTTTTGGAGATGAGCATGATTCCAGGGTTGAGAAATTAACCTTTGAGGTGGTCAAAATCAAGAGCCTGTATCATGCCCTGTTCGGGCGACCGGCTTATGCCAAGTTCATGGCACGACATTGTTATGTTTATTTACAGCTCAAAATGCCGGGTCATAAGGGCACCATCATAGTGCATGGGAGCCGGAAGATAGCCTTGGAATGTGAGGAAGGCGACGCTGCTTATGCGGAATCTGCTTGTGCAACAGAGGAGTTAAAGTTCTATAAGGATAATGTTGACCCGGCGGACATGACGTCTTTGAAAAAGCCAACTATAGAGCATGAGCCCTTGCTGAAGTTTAAATCAGCGGATGACACTAAGCTTGTTGATTTTGTTCTAGGTGACTCATCTAAGCAGTTTAGTATCAGTGCTAATCTGGATCCCAAATAGGAAAGCACGCTCATCGAGTTCATCCGTGAGAACCCGGACATCTTTGCATGTAAACCTTTTGACATGCCGGGTGTACCGAGAGAACTCGTTGAGCACACTCTCAGTATTGATCCAAAATTTAAACCGGTTAAGCAGTTTCTACAGCGGTTCAATGAGGAAACGCGCAAGGCCATTGGTGAAGAAGTGGCCCGGCTCTTGGCGGCCGGGTTCATTATTGAAGTTTTTCATCCAGAGTGGTTGGCTAAACCGGTGCGCTTGCTTAAAAAGAACGGCACCTGGCGTATGTGTGTGGATTACACAGACTTAAACAAAGCTTGTCCGGCTGATCCTTTTGCTCTCCCTCGTATTGATCAAACCATTGATGCTACGGCGGGTTGTGAGCATTTTAGCTTTTTGGATGCTTATTCTGGTTATCATCAGATCAAGATGGTAATTAAGGACCAGGAGAAGACAGCTTTTATTACTCCATTTGGAGCCTTCTGCTATGTGTCCATGCCATTTGGGCTTAAGAGTGCCCAGGCGACTTATCAGCAGTGTGTGCAGAACTGTCTTCACAATCAGATTGGGCGCAATGTTCATGCTTATGTGGACGATATAGTGGTGAAATCTAGAGAGAAGGAAACCTTGATAGATGATCTGAAGGAAACCTTTGACAACCTCCGGGTCTACAAGATGATGCTTAACCCGTCCAAGTGCGTTTTGGAGTGCCGGCGGGCAATCTTTTGGGTTTTTTGGTTTCTAACAGAGGCATTGAGGCTAACCCAGAGAAAATCAAAGCGATTATGACTTCGGCTAAGCCGGCGTGCATCAATGCGTTCAGCGGTTGGCGGGTCGTGTTGCAGCTTTGAGCTGGTTCATAAGCCAGTTAGGTGAGAAGGCCATACCACTGTATCAAATGATGAAGAAGATAGATGATTTTGTCTGGAGTGATGCTGCTAACTCTGCCTTTGAAGATCTGAAAACACAGCTCGCTAAGCCGCCGGTTCTTGCTACTCCCATTGATAAAGAGCCACTGTTGTTACATGTGGCTGCCAACACACGTGCTGTCAGTGTGCCCATTGTTGTAGAGCGCAAAGAGGCTAGCAAGGAATATCCGGTTCAACGGCCGTTTTACTACGTCAGTGAGGTGCTCAGTGAGTCCAAACAGAGATATCCACATTGGCGGAAACTTGTTTATGGGGTGTTCATGGCGAGCCGGAAGCTTAAGCATTACTTCCGGGGTCATCCTATCACTGTGGTTAGCTCTGCTCCTTTAGGAGATATTATTCAAAATAGATAAGCCACAGGACATGTTGCCAAGTGGGCCATTGAGCTTGGGCCTCATGGTTTAAAGTATGTGCCACATACTACCATCAAATCTCAAGCACTAGTGGACTTCATCAATGATTGGACAGAGCTGCAGATGCCTGAAGAGAAGCCGGACAACACATATTGGACTATTCATTTTGATGGGTCCAGGCAATTAGAAGGCTTGGGGGCTGGAGTTGTTTTAGCTTCCCCTCGAGGTGAAAAATGGTGTTATGTACTACAGTTGATGTTCCCCTATACTAACAATGCAGTTGAGTATGAGGCTTTGCTCCATGGTCTTCGGATGGCTAAAGAGATGAGTTTGAGCCGGGTAAGGTGCTTTGGCGATTCGGATTTGGTGGCTCAACAAGTATCAGGCAAGTGGGATTCCAAGGATCCTGTCATGGTGGCTTATCACCGCGCAGTTGATGCCATTGCTGGACACTTCAAGGGTTACCAAGTGGAACACATTGATCGCGGAAAGAATGAAGCGACTGATGCTTTAAGCTGGCTGGGGTCTTAGCGTAAGCCAGTGCCACCTAACAATTTCTTTGATGTTCTGCATAGCCCTTCTATCAAATTGCCTACAGAGGAGCACTTGGCTATTCCAGACCCGGAAACACAATTAGTGGCGGCTCTTCACGTCATCCCTGATTGGACAGTGCCATATTTTGCTTATATGATCCGGGGTGAGTTACTTGAGGATGAGACTTTAGCTAGACAGATAACCCGGCGGTCTAAATCAATGACAATTTCCAACAGTGAGTTGTATCATCGCAGTGTCACTGGGGCGTTTCGACGTTGTGTCTCTCCTGAGGAAGGTCAAGAAATTCTTCATGAGATGCATGAAGGAGATTGTGGCCATCATGCCGGTTCAAAGTCTCTTGTGGCCAAAGCTTTCCGTCATGGCTTTTACTGGCTGACGGCTCACCCTGATGTGGAGGTCTGGTTAGTAGGTGCGATGGGTGTCAAAAATTCGCACGACGGGCGCACGTGCCGGCTCAAGAATTGCGGATGATTCCAATTACTTGGCCGTTTGCAGTCTGGGGGCTTGATATGGTTGGACCTTTCAAAAGATCCAAAGATAAAAAGACGCACCTTCTGGTGGCAGTGGACAAATTCACAAAGTGGGTTGAGGCAGAGTCGGTTAGTAAGTGTGATGCAGCCACAACGGTTCAATTAATGAAGAAAGTGATCTTTCGTTTTGGCTTTCCACACAACATTATAACTGACAATGGTACTAACCTTTCCCAAGGATCTATGGAAGAATTCTGTCAACGGGAACATATCCGGCTTGATGTTTCATCAGTAGCTCACCCCCAATCCAATGGTCAAGCTGAAAAAGCCAATCAGGAAATCTTGAAAGATCTAAAACCCTGGCTTATGGTCCCTTTACAACGGATGCCGGGTTGTTGGGTGGAGGAAATACCCTTTGTGATATGGAGCATCAATACTACCCCTAACAGGTCAACGGGTTATACGTCTTTCTTCATGGTTTATGGAACAGAGGCAGTCCTGCCTAGTGACATCTGTCATGACTCGCCCCGCGTGGCGGCTTACGTTGAAGCTGATAACGAACAAGCTCGTCAGGATGCACTGGACTTATTAGATGAGGAGCGTGACTTAGCAGCAGCCCGCTCCGTGATTTACCAACAGGACCTGCGTCGTTATCACAGCCGGCGGGTTAAGTCCAGAACCTTTCAGGAAGGTGACTTGGTGCTCCGGCTCATCCAATACCAAGCTGATGCACACAAATTATCCCCGCCTTGGGAAGGACCCTTTGTGGTCAGCAAGAACTTGAACAATGGGTCATACTACCTCATCGATGTTCGAGAGCACAAAGACTCACGTAAGTCGGAGGAAGAGACCCGCCGGCCGTGGAATATCGCTCATCTTCGGCCTTACTATACTTGAGCCACCGGCTCTCATAATGAACATACTTTGACATTGTATATACTATGATAAGTAATAAAGCAGGACCTCTGTCCTTTTCATTCTCAATACCACATGCCTTTATTATTTTACTTTCAAAGTGACCAATTAGGGGCTGATTGTGTTCCAATCTAGCTTAACCCGTTGGTCCAAATCATGATCAAAATTGGTCTTCAGTTTCTCTGCTTCAGAGAGGCTCAACTAGAGTTTGGATTCAGTATTCTTTATCTCAGTCTCTTGAGCCGCCAACCGGGTTTTTGCATCAGCTAGTTGAGAATCCAAGTCAGTTATGGCGGTCTGCAGACATGCACATATGTGTCAAGGTTTATTCCAATAAGAGGTCCTAATGATTAAAGTACCAAATACTTTGCAAAGCAATACCACTTGGCACTTGGGGGCTAATGTCTGCCAAAGCAATTCTTAAATGTAGAAATGACTCTTCTAAAAAGTCCCAAGTGTTTTACAGGTAACAACGCTTGGCACTTGGGGGCTAATGCATGATATTCAGAAAGTTTTTCCCTCTTGAGCCGGATAACAATATTAGTTTTGACTGGTTCAAGAAAGTTATGAAGTTAAGTACCGGCTCATTCATGATGAATTAAGCCAGACCTTGGAGACTACAGGTCAAATTATGCTAATCAGATAAAAAGGTTAAACATTTTAAACCGGACTTGGGAAAAATCTAGGTCGGAACATCAACCTATATCACAAGTCTACAGATCATTCAAGTTTATCATAATCAGGAGACTTGGAGGGCTTGCAGAGCATATAAGCTAATGAAAGCCGGAGAGCATACCTCATATTTTAGTTGCAGCTATTTGACCATCTCAATTTCAGAGTCACAGCTGGAATGCACGTGACTAAGGTAGCCAGATAGCACATCACTAATACTCAGATGAGCATACTGAGAGATGTCAAAGCGAACTTCTTGCTTTTCCAAAGCCTCTTTGCTTGGCGGAGTGTCTGGCTAGTATGGTTGGATTGCCTGGCTTAACGAATCTACTACCAGTGATTATAACATCATTGTCATAAGTCGCCGGCGGGTTAGCTGAGCTTGACGGTTCAACAGTAGATGGATTGAGAATGGTTTCATCAACAGACGGCTCAAGAGGATCTGATTGAACGTTCACAGCGGGGTCTTCTGGTGCTTCAGGTTGTCCCAGGGCAGGAGTTGGTAGTGCCAGTTCAGTAGCTTTTGGATCTTTAGTCGGCTTAGTCACCCTGGCTTTTTTGGGTTTTGCTTGACCACTAAGAGGAATTTGATAAGTCAGTGTAATGATACAAACATTAAGATGCAGAAGAAGGATAACTATCTTTACCCAGGGGCAGTCTTGAAAGTTGGAAGTTGAGTTTGTAAAGAATCACCAGAAGAACGAGAGACCTCCTGCAAAAGTGAAATCACAGTTAAAAGAGCAAGGAAATAGATTCATTGATAAAGGCAAAAGTCAAAGTGAAAGAAACCTCATTCGGGCATTTCCAAGGAGTTTTCGGTAAGCCGGAGGGCAGCTCATTGTTGTCACTGGTCCGGGTCTGATGGCGGCTCTCATGTTTCTATTTTTTAAATAGAAAATGAGGATCTAAATAAGCCAAGGGGTGTGAAAACCTTACTTTCTGGGTTACCCGCCGAGGCTTCTGCCTTCGCAAAGGTTCTGAATCGGAGGAAATAATTACCTCTTCTTCTACTGCCTAGCTGGCCCCCGTGTCATCCTGGTAATAGTCAGTGTAAATAAGGTTGTTAAAAAGCAGGCCAAGAGAGTCAATGGCTACCTCCGACTCAGAGGCATCATCCAGCTTGAGGAGATCAGAAGTTGGTTTCTTTTTGGATTTTCAAGTGGTCTTCTTTGCGGCTATTGCGGCGGCTCTAGCTTTTTTGGCGGCCTCATGATCATATTTGGCTTTCCAAAAGACAAATTTAGCCTGTAGGCAAATAACATGTTGAAAAATCATGCAAGTGCTTAACTACTGAAGAAAAAAGGAGTCAAGGGGATTTACCTCTGGTGCCGGGTTAAGTTTGCAGAAAGGATTCAATCCTACTTTGCTGCAGTCTTCATGTTTGCTGTTGACAAGAGTGGTTGACATCTCAACAATAGCTTCTACAGTCAGACGAAGGGAGCTATGACGTAGTGGATCATCCGTTCCTCCAGTATAATTGCACATCAGATCAGATCGGCGGCTTAGAGGGATGATCCTCCATGCGATCCAACAGCGGATCAAGTCAACTCCTGTTAAGCCGTTCCCACTAAGGCTTGAACCTTTTTGATGGTTGCTTGTAGTTTCTTGCGCTCAATGGCAGAAAGTTTGCCAGGAAGCGAATATTTGGCGTCAAGACGTTCAACACGATAACCCGACATTGGTTTTTCATCAGCTGGTGACGTATCTTGGCAGTAGAACCGGGTTTGGTTCCAGTCCTTGGGATGGCTTGGCAAGACTACTAGAGGAAAAATAGCATCCCGTCTGCGCTGAATTGAAATCCCACCAAGTTCTAAACTGGGGCCGTTGGTATACTCATTCTGGCGGTTCAATTAAAAGTACTCTCTGAAGAGTTCAATGGTAGGTGCTTCTTGAAGATAAACCTCACAGAAAACTTGGAAATTGCAGATGTTTGAGATGGAATTGGGCCCAAGGTCCTAAGGATGAAGCTTGAAAAAATGAAGAACGTCTTTGAAGAATTTTGAGCCGGGCGGTGAAAAACCCGGTTCATATGGTCAGTAAAAACGATGACTTCACCATCCTTGGGCTGAGTTCTTTCTTCGGCCGGGTCAGGGGAGCGATAGGACATAATGTTCTTCTCTGGTAAGTACCCAATGGTGACAAAATCCTTCAGAGTGTCATCAATGACTGTGGAAGGGACCCAGTTGCAAACTGTTGTCGTCTTTGATGGCATGGTGAACGGACAAGCTAAAAAGAAAGTAACTTGCCGGTTCAAGTTAATCAGTGGAATCGCAGGTTAATGACTGCAAGACAGATGTGTCATGGCGGCTTAAATAAGGGCTAATGGTATATGAAGGAAAAATGAGCCGGCACGGTAAGCCGCCATGACTAAAGATATTCAAAAGTTGCCAGTGACAAAAAATTGGTTAAGTACTAAGGTAAACAAGTTTCACAAAATGCAGATATTACTTTGGATCAACGACTGTTCAGAAAAGAAAAATAAATATGGACCTAAAAGTCAGTACAGATGAGTTCGTAAGCCTGTACAAGATTTTTCGTCCAAGAAAGGGGATCTACTGATACTGAAAGTGGAACTAAAACAGCTACCACATCAGTTTGACACCGTTTTCGGATCAAAGAGGCTTGCAGTATAGCTGGAAGGATGAACTACGATGAACTCCGACGAACTACGAAGAACATGAAGGAGCTCGCAAACCCTAGTACGAATCTAAGGTACAAAACAATAGAAACTTACAGTTACGGATCTATTGCAGAGGGTCGCCGCTGTTTTTCTGGACCGATTCAGGTTGATGTAGTGGCCGAGGTCAAAGAAGACGAAGTGCTCTGCAACGGTGGTGGAGCTCGAGCGGCAGAAGGGTTGCGAGAGAAGGAAGAAGGAGAAAAGTGTGAGACAGCTCTCGGATCCTATTTATAAGGAAAGGGGAGATAGGCAGGCGCAAAAAACAAGGAGGCCAAAATGGTGATTATCCAGCTAATTGGACGCCTCGATTTTTGGAAGGCATTTAAGATAAAGATCCGTTAAGATGACGCCGTGGCGGGTTTCCAAATTTTCTGGAGATGACGTCATGGCGGGTCACAAGGCTTTAACAAGCAGTGGTAGATGGATTTCTTCTAAGTGTTGAAGATTGACATGAACAAAGTTCAAATCAACCTGGGGCCAAATGTTGGGGATATGACTACCAGATATGAGCCGCCCAGGAGGGGCCGGGTCAACCACAATGGCGGGTTACCTAAATGAATCCCAAGAGCGTACAAGATGATGGTTCACAATTAGGCTTATAATAGGCCTAAGCCCAGAGGCGGCTTAAGGCCCATAATTATAAACCGCCATGTAAGAATAGACTTGTAATACAAGGCATGTAAGATATGTCACCGAGCCGGACACGTTGTATGAGCCGGCCGGGATTTTTTAGGCCGCAGGGCGTCAACCCGTTTATATAAGGGGACGACTCGGCGTCGGCTTAGGACAAGAAACAAGAGATCGAGAGCCAAGCCAGCGTATTCGCTCCGTGGTCATCGAAACCCAGCAATACCACATCAACTGGACTAGACTTTACCTTCACCGCTAGGGGCTGAACCAGTATAAACCTCTCGTGTCCTTTGTCCCGTTTAACCCCTTTAAGCTTCCTAGTTGCGATGGCTCCACGATTAAGTCCTTTCACTAGGACATCTGCCGTGACAATTCCATGACAGCTGTCATGTGCATGCATTACTATTAATTTACATTGAGTATGATTGCGACTGGATCTATTTTACCATGAATTACAATTTCCAGTCAGTCCTTGACCTTCAGAGGTGCTCTGCATTTATGTTTTGCGGTCTTAGACAGGGCTAGCGAGATACCATTTGTTATATCATATTATGATTGTTTTGAGAAAGTGTTGTCATCCGAGATTTGTTATTATTGCTCGCTAGTTGATTATGCCATTGATATGAGTAAACATGAGACCTAAATGTTATTGTGGATATGGTTAGTTCATAATCTTTGCTAAAAACTTGAATGCTGGCTTTACATATTTGCAACAACAAGATCAAACAGAGTTTGTAAAAGTTTTTCTTTATCACCTTCAGTTTTTCAACTGAATAGCTTGAGGACAAGCAAAGGTTTAAGCTTGGGGAGTCGATACGTCTCCATCATATCTACTTTTCCAAACACGTTTGACCTTGTTTTGGACTCTAACTTGCATGATTTGAATGGAACTAACCCGGACCGACGATGTTTCCAGCAGAATTGCCATGGTGTTCTTTTTGTGCAGAAATAAAAGTTCTTGGAATGACCTAAAAATTTACGGAGACACGTTTTGGAAATAATAAAAAATACTGGCGAAAGAATCAGCACTAGGGGGCCCACACTTTGTCCACGAGGGTGCAGGGCGCCCCCCCTGGGGCGTGCCCCCTACCTCGTGGGCCCCGTAAGGCTCCACCGACGTCAACTCCAACTCTATATATTCACGTTCGGGGAGGAAAAAATCAGAGAGGGATGATCTGGAATCCGTTCAGGGCTCCGGAGAGGCGAATCCGTCGCCATCGTCATCATCAACCTTCCTCCATCACCAATTTCATGATGCTTACCGCCGTGCATGAGTAATTCCATCGTAGGCTTGCTGGACGGTGATGGGTTGGATGAGATTTATCATGTAATCCAGTTAGTTTTGTTAGGGTTTGATCCCTAGTATCCATTATGTTATAAGATTGATGTTGCTATGACTTTGCTATGCTTAATGCTTGTCACTTGGGCCCGAGTGCCATGATTTCAGATCTGAACCTATTATGTTTTCATGAATATATGTGAGTTCTTGATCCTATTTTGCAAGTCAATAGTCACCTACTATGTGTTATGATCCGGTAACCCCGAAGTGACAAAAATCGGGACCACTCCCGGTGATGACCGTAGTTTGAGGAGTTCATGTATTCACTAAGTGTTAATGCTTTGTTCCGGTACTCTATTAAAAGGAGGCCTTAATATTCCTTAGTTTCCAATAGGACCGCGCTTCCACGCGGGGGGGGGGGGGGGGGGGGGGGGTAGGACAAAAGATGTCATGCAAGTTATTTTCCATAAGCATGTATGGCTATATACGGAATACATGCCTACATTACATTGATGAACTGGAGCTAGTTCTGTGTCACCCTATGTTATAATTGTTGCATGCGGAATCGCATCCGACATAATTATCCATCACTGATCCATTCCCTATGAGCTTTTCACATATTGATCTTTGCTTACTTACTTTTCCGTTGCCACTGTTACAATCACTACAAAAACTACTACTGTTACTTTTGCCACCGTTACTGCTACTTCCATATTACTTTGCTACTAAATACTTTGCTGCAGATATTAAGTCTTTCAGGTGCGGTTGAATTCACAACTCAACTGTTAATACTTGAGAATATTGTTTGGCTCCCCTTGTGTCCAATCAATAAATTTGAGTTGAATACTCTACCCTTGAAAACTATTGCGATCCCTATACTGGTGGGTTATCATAACACTTTGATCATATCCCTTTAATACCCAGTTCTTGTGCATTAGTTTCAACCCTCAAACATTGCATTGAGTAGGATTTGATAACATGTGGGTATTTGGGAAGTAGTTGATGAGGTAGGAATCTATTGCCTTTTATTCAAACCTTGGATGTAGGTGGTACTGTCTACCCATTGTAAAGAGTTAATGTTTCTGAAAGACTGTGTCTCGGTCATCCGTTTCTCAAACATCATGTAGTGCGAGAAATTTAATGGAGGAGATCGAGTCTTATGGAGAAAAGTGCACAAACCTCTACAGAGTGTACAAACTAATCATGGTTAGCCGTGTCCCTGGTTATGAACATCTTGAGTATCTGGTGCTTGAATTATTATGTTGATCTCATCACTTTGCTTAATTAATTTGTCGGGTTATAACTTTTAATTTTGGGATTGAGTTGGGGTTACCTTCTCAATGTTTTCAACAAACTTTGTAGTTAAATAAAATATACTCCTTTGTTGTAGGAAAAAACTAGCTTTATGCAAATGATAACCATAGAGCCTCCACCAGCCATATATGCATGTAGTGATAGCTGTTATTTTGTTCATTGCTCTATAGTGTTATCTTGCCACCATATTCCATGTGCTGACCTACACATGCTGCAACATATTATGTTGCAGAATTTTCAGACGAGGAGTAAGGTGCGCTAGGTCATTGTCGTGCACTCAGTTTTTCCGTGGAGTTGGATTGACTCATTTATCTTCGAAGCATTCGCAATTATCTTATTTAGATGGCCTTCAGCCATATTATTGTAATAATCTCTCTTTTTGAGACACTCGATGTAATAAGTGTGTGATTGAACTCTGCAATAAATCCTCGAGTACTGTGTGTGTCAGCAATACCAATCCAGGGATGACACTTAAGCAGAGAGACTTGACCATCTGAGGTCGGGTCGCTACAAAGAAACAGACAGCCGCCAGCCACCTTTATGCAAAACAAGTTGCATGTCTGTCGGTGGAACCGATCTCATGAACTTGGTCATGTAAGGTTGGTCCGGGCCGCTTCATCCAACAATACCGCTGACACAAAATAAGACGTTGGTGGTAAGAAGTATGACTATTATCGCCCACAACTCTTTGTGTTCTACTCACGCATATCATCTACGCGTAGACCTGGCTCGGATACCACTGTTGGGGAACATAGCATGCAATTTCAAAAAAATTCCTATGATCATGCAAGATCTATCTAGGAGATGCATAGCAATGAGAGGGGGAGAGTGTGTCCACGTACCCTCGTAGACCGAAAGCGGAAGCATTAGATTAACGCGGTTGATGTAGTCGAGCGTCTTCTCGATTCAACCGATCAAATACCGAACATACGACACCTCTGAGTTATGCACACGTTCAGCTCGATGACGTCACTCGAACTCTTGATCCAGCAAAGTGTCGAGGGAGAATTCTGTCAGCACGACAGCATGGTGACGGTGTGTCACACCCTAGCTAGTCATGCATTAGAGTGTTGCATCATGTTTACTCATTCATCAGAAACTTGAAATGGGGATGACAGAACCCCCAGTCCCCTCTGGAACCAACTAGGGTTTACTAAAATAATTCTCAATGAACCTGAAATGCCCTTCTAAAATGCCCATCATTTTTGCCTTGGTTCAGAACCTCTGCCAAAAGTGGTGCACATTTTCCTAGGCCATCCTAGGGTTTTGAATTAAATCATAACTATTTGAATTTGGGCATTTAAAATTATATAAAATATTTAAATGCTCAAATATCTCCAAACTAAAATGTTTCATGTTGGAAATAATCCAACTATGGACCAGGAGTAGTTTGGTGATTTTTGGAATTGCCTAGGTATTTTATTTAATTCAACAAAGTTGCAGATATTTTAAATAAAAACAGAAATAGAAAAAAAAGGGAAAACCCTACCTGGCGCCACCGCAGGCCCACTAGCCAGCCCACCTGCCGGCCCAGCCCAGCACCGCTCCAGCGAGCTGCTTGCCGGCCAGGCAGGCAGGCAGGTGCCCGACGGCGACCGCGGCGTGTGCCACGCACCTGCTCGCCGCCTCGCCGCTCCCCTCGCCAGGTGACGACGTGGATCGGCCTCTCTCTCTCCCCCGAACCCCCCAGACACCCCCTCTCCTCTCCAGCTCCTCCCCCTCGCACGCCCCAGCCATGGCCGACGCCATCGCCGCCACCCCCTCGCCGTAGCCACGCCCTCCGACCACCCCACGCCGTCTCACCGTGTCCAGGAGCTCCGCCGCTGTCCACTTCATCGAGCAGCCGAGCCCCAAGCGCTCGCAACGCCCGAGACCACCGCACCGACCTCGCCCGAGCTCACCGTCGCCGGAGATCCCCTTCAACGCCGTCGTCGCTCCGGTCCATCTCCGGCCGCACCAAGGACTCCGTCGCACTCACTGTGAGCTTAGCCATCTTTCCCTCCCTTCCGTTCCTGCTCCCGAGCCGTGTAGCAACCTCCCGGAGCTCAACCGCACCCACCGCCGTGGACCTCGTCGCCGACGTGCTCCCGGTCATCCTCCGGCCACAAGATGGTGTCCATCTTGCTCACCGCGTTCCACAGCACCTAGCTAGCCACTCCACGAGCCTCACCGAACCCTCTAGCACCAAGTTCACCTCCGACCGAACCTCGGTGGCCGCCAAAGTCGTCGCCGGCGTCGACTCCGGCCACCCCGACCCCAACGGACTCCGCCAAGAGCTGCGGGTTGTCCTCAGCTCCACTCCGGTGGCCTCCGCGGTCCATTTGGTGGCCGAAATGGCCAAAACCACTCCCGCCGCCGCGTCGGGCTCGCCGGCGACTAAACGCCGGCAGCCGACTCTGACTTTGACCACGGGTGGGCCCTGGTTGACTCCCCTGAGTCAATGACAGGTGGGGCCCAGCCCTGCTAATTAAACAGGATTAGTTTTAATTAAGTTTTAATTAAAATAATCACCCTGACATGCGGGACCCACTGTCAGGTTTGACCTGGACCAGTTCCGTTGACCTGCTGACGTCACACTGACGTCAGGCTGACGCAGTAATTGAATTTCTGGATTTAAATTAAATCAGGAAATTCCAGAATATTATTTAAACTTCAAAAATTCATAACTTTTATTCTGTAACTCCAAATTGGACAAATTATATATGAAAAATGATCAGAAAAATCCAATCTATCCATCTGTACTATTTTCATGCATGATCAAACAAGTTAAATTGATGTTTTAATCAGAACAAGGAAAAGCACTTTAAAAGGCCATATTTGAATTTGAAATTTGAATCCTTGATTCAAATTTGTTCAAACACATCTGGTTTTAGTTGCATTAGCCCAACACACTCATATTGCCATGTTTCATGCATGCATCATATTGTTGCATATTGTTTGGTGATGTTTGTGTATCGATGTCCTTTGCGACAGGATCTGTTCCCGAGGAGTACCGTGATTACCCTAACGAAGAACCGTATCCGTGCAACGAACCATCAGGCAAGCAACCAACCATTTGATCATATCGATACAATCCCATGTTCTCGCTCCTGCTCTCTTTTACTGCATTAAGACAACGCGATTCAAACTGCTGTGTGCTACGGTAGTTGAACCCATTTCCTCTGCATGACCTGTCATTGCCACAGTAACTAGATGAAACCCACTAGCATGTGTAGGAGTTGATTGAGCCATATGTATGTGTTGTTCCTACCTTGCTATGCCTGCTATGCTTAGAGTCGTGTCAGGTCTGGTTCATCTGGGTGATGGGCTAGAGTGAAATGTTTATGTCGGTAATGAGAGTGGTGTGGTGAACACGATTTGGTAAAGGTATCGATGAGAGGCCATGTAGGAGTACATGGTGGGTTGTTTCATTGAAGCCGACCTTAAGCACTGAGATCTGTATGTGTGATTTAAGAATCAGCTACTACCATACATTGGGCCCTGAAACATGACCCCGCTCGACTTCTTATTCACCCTAGCTCTCTGTCCAGGAGTTGCAAGTAGTTTCTGGTGTTTGTAGCCTACTGGAGGCCGTGGACAGCGCTGACCGTAGGGGTGGGCTGTGATGCGGTAGGTACGTGGCACGGTGTACCGAATACCCGTTAGGTATCTCGGGAACCCTGTTCACATCGTTCGGGGCCGTATGGGAAACCTCGGCCGGACTCCCTGCGGATGGAACCTGAATAGGCGATAAACCTGGACTAGAGGCTTAAGTGTTTAGGTAGGTCGTGGTCTACACCCACGTCGGCTTTCGCTTGAAGTCTGCCGAGCACATGTCGTGTGCAGACGCTAAGTGGTGGAAACATGTATGAAGAAGTACACCCCTGCAGGGTTATCATAATCTATTCGAATAGCCGCGTCCGCGGTAAAGGACTACTGGGTTGCCTATACAGTTCATAGACAAGTAAATGGATACTATTAAAAGCCTCAAGATAAGTGTGAGTGCCGAGGATGGCTCTTCCGTAGGAAGACGGAGGTGAATCCTCGGTAGTGTATTGAAGTGGTGAGTAGTGGACTCGTGTGCGCAAAACTATTTCAAGTTGGAGTATCGTAGGATAGCCTAGCCAAGAGTCAAAGCTAGCTTGCTGCAATAACTCCACCAACCCTTCTTGATACTATGCATGTATGTAGGATCTGATGTAAGTCTTGCTGAGTACCTTTGTACTCATGTTGCTATAATCTACATTTTTACAGAAGACGCTGCAACCCCTTCTGATGGGTTCTATGTAGACGTTGACATCAACGAGTAGGCTAAGGACCCAGGTGGTGACCCTGAGCTTGTGATGGACCACGTAGTATAGTTAGGCTTCCAAGCCTCTTTTATTTTACTAGTTGTCTGTACCCAGACAAAGTACTTCCGCTGTTGGCTTGTATGACTGTATGACTTGTATGTGGGGTCGTGAGACCCGTAACTTTGTGTATGTTATGTATGGCTCGCTGAGCCTTAAATAAAGTACTTGTGTCGTAGAGTCATGTTGTGATGCTTCGTTGTATTCGCACATATCGAGCATATTGTGTGTATGATTGAAATGCTTGGTATGTGTGGGATCTGACTATCTAGTTGTTTATCTTTAGTAGCCTCTCTTACCGGGAAATGTCTCCTAGTGTTACCGCTGAGCCATGGTAGCTTGCTACTGCTCTGGAACACTTAGGCTGGCCGGCATGTGTCCTTCTTCGTTCCTGTGTCTGTCCCTTCGGGGAAATGTCACGCTTTGAGTACCGGAGTCCTGTTAGCCCGCTACAGCCCGGTTTACCGGAGTCCTGCTAGCCCAGTGCTACAGCCCGGACCCACTTGCTGTTGACCGACACGTTCGAAGCTGGGTCATGGATGCCTGTCCCTGTAAGTCTGTGCCACTTTGGGTTTACGACTAGTCATGTCAGCCCGGGCTCTTTATCATATGGATGCTAGCGACACTATCATATACGTGAGCCAAAAGGCGCAAACGGTCCCGGGAAAAGGTAAGACGACACCCGTGGGAATACCGTGCGTGAGGCCGCAAAGTGATATGAAGTGTTACCAGCTAGATCGATGTGACATCGAGTCGGGGTCCTGACAGCGTTGGCATCAGAGCCGGACTGCCTGTAGGTTCTTCAAGCCAAACTGGTCGATGTTGAGTCTAGAAATTCTTTAGTTATATGTAGGGGAATTGTTTGTGGGTTGGAACGTAAGGCTCTTTTTACTTCTTATACCTTATGACTTTCTGATCTGAGTCAGTCCATTCTTCCACCGGGGGTTAAGGAATTAGGATCTGTTCTCTCTATCAGGTTCACGTGTTACTAATCAGTAGTACCTTATAAGTTTGATGGATACAAGCCTAGTTCAGTTCTACTACCACATCATGTTGTTAGAATGGGTTCGGAACTTTGATATGATGATGTTGAGTTGTACGAAATCCTTTGTCAAATGTCTCAATATCCTTTTTGAGCATTTACAGCTGTTATGCTGCCGAAATTTTGCTAGAAATTCTAATGCCTTTGCATTATGATTGTGCTTTCAGATGGCCACTCGCGACCTCAATCAAGTGGTTCGCCTGACCCGATGCCTAGATGTACCCGGCCATACTGCTAAGTTGGTCAGGGTAATGACTGAGGCTGGATACCGCTGGTATCCTGAGTACACGGTCGAAGAGCAATTCCGAGACTTTAATCAAAGCCAGTATCTCTGCACTGTCAGGATATTTCCATCTTATCCTGGATCCACTGAGCCTCTTCACTGCTCCTATGGACTCGGGTTTACTATCGAGATGGCTGTGCAGGATGCCGCCTACTCTATGATGACCATTATGCGAGTCAGATCTGGTCTATTTCGGGACTCTGACTTCCGGTATATGCCAGGATCACTTCCGGGAGCACAAGGGTATCTCCAGGCTATTTATGCTGACTCCACTCAGGAGGATTCACGAACTCGCACCACTGCTGAGATGCTCGAGGATAAGGACCGTGAAAATCGGGCCTTAAGGTTAGAGCTCTTCAATACCCGTGCTGACCACTGGGCCACTTTGACTCGGTTCGCACCGGCGGTGCAAGCTGGATATTCAGATATGCGCGATCTCTATCCTGTGAGATCTGCTCTGCCAGACGTGATGGTTTGGCGTGATGTAGGAGGCATCACCCCACCTCGCGGTCCCCGCAGGCCACCGTTTGTTGGTCCAAGGCCTCATCCTAGCCCCTATGGTCCACAAGCTCCGCGAGATCGTCTGTTTCCGGATGAACATGTTGAGCTTCCAGGCTATGGAGGTGACTTTTATGAGGACTACTACGGATCGGTCTGAGATAGGGGTAGCATCACTAGTTCGCACTAGCTGTGTCATCTATCGCCCCGCGTGAATCGTGGGATATGTTCTAGTTTGTACTCTTTCCGGAGATGTAGAAAAATAATGTATAGGAGTTTGGAATGCCTCCGATGAGATGTAATCCCTTTTCACCGTAATAGTACTTTGCTTGGTCTTGTACTAAACCTGTATGGTGTGTATGACGATGGAATAAAGAAGCAGTTTCTGTATCTACCATGTCATACGGATGATCATCTTGCATTCCGATTTATGCCTTACATTATGTATCCTATGTCGGAATTTTACCATCCTGCCTAAATCATTGTCTTGTTTACCTAGGATGGTCAACACGCGCGCCAACCCTGCTTCTCAAGAGCAGGCCGAAGGCAGTGAAGCCAGAAATGAACATCTGCCTCAACCTCCTTCACTAGCCGAGGTTATGATGGAAGCTGAGAGAAACAAGCGGGAGACAAACCGTTTGTTGGAGAGTATTGAACAGAATACATCACACCATCAGAGGGCTAACGTGGTGTCACTCAGTGATTTTATCAAATTGCATCCACCCACGTTCCACCACTCCGTCGAACCTCTCGACGCTGATGACTGGCTTCGCAGTATCTCTCACAAACTGCGT
The DNA here is from genome assembly GCF_018294505.1 of Triticum aestivum. NCBI lineage: Eukaryota > Viridiplantae > Streptophyta > Magnoliopsida > Poales > Poaceae > Triticum > Triticum aestivum. The sequence continues at coordinate 285,037,814 of NC_057794.1, read as the reverse complement.
TCCGCGCTGGTAGCGGAGGCCGACAAGGTCACCTTTGCCGCATATCATCTTGAAGGCCCCGCCAGCCTGTGGTGGGAGAATTATGGAGCTATGCGCCCAGCGGGCCATGTCACTACTTGGGCTGAGTTCAGTGAGGCTTTCCATGAACATCACATTCCGGAGGGTCTCATGGACCGTAAACGTGAAGAATTTTGCAGTTTCACCCAAGGCCGACTTTCTGTGGATGCCTATAGCAGGGAGTTTGGTAATCTCGCCCGATATGCAACTGAGGAAGTGTCTACGGACGCCAAGAAGCAAGCAAGGTTCCGTAAGGGCCTTAGTCCTGAGCTTCGCCGCGACCTCCGTCTGCATGAGTGCACATCTTTTTCGAAACTTGTCAACAAAGCCATCAGTGCTGAAACTGGTCAGACTAACTATGACGCAACACGCAAGCATGGACGTGACACGGGTTCCTCATCCGGTGCTGGTCCTCAGAAGCGCCGCGTGTGGGTACCCAACACCGCCCTGCCACCCAGGTTCACACCGAGGCCATCCTTCCAGGCGCCTCGCCCCGCTCAACAGTCTGCTCCAGCCAAGCCCTATGGAGGTCCAACCAATAATGCTCCTCCACGTACCAGTTCCGTGACTTGTTTCAAGTGTGGGGAATCTGGTCATTATATGCGTGAGTGTCCCCAGAACAACCCCAATCAATCTGCTAAAGCTGTTGGCCGTGGCAAGCCGACAGGGAAAGTGTTTCATGCTAAACCGGTCACCGCTTCACGTGGCCATGTCAACTGTATCACTGCCGAAGAAGCTCAAGAAGATCCCAACGTCGTTCTCGGTACGCTTCTTGTTAATTGCCACCCGGCATCTGTTCTTTTCGATACAGGAGCCTCTCATTCTTTTATATCTGAAAATTATGCTCGTTTGCATAACGTTGCATTCTGTGACTTGCCATCCGCTATGGTAATTCAAACTCCGGGATCCAAATGGCAAACTTCTAGAGTAAGCCATGGAAATGAAATCCAAGTCGACAGACTTGTTTTTCTCGCATCTTTGATAGCCCTTAAATCTTCAGATATTAATATCATTCTGGGTATGGACTGGATGTCAGCCCATCATGCCCAAATTGATTGCTTCTCTAGGACTGTTCAACTCACCCATCCTTCGGGGAAGATAGTCAATGTCTTGACCCGAATAGCCAAGCGACAATTATATTCTCTTAACGCCAGCCCTTTGCCAGACCTTGAGGACGTTCCGGTAGTTCGTGACTTTCCGGATGTCTTTCCAGAGGAATTGCCAGGTGTTCCACCTGACAGGGATGTTGAATTCGTAATAGACCTCATTCCAGGAACCGTTCCGATTGCTAGAAGACCTTATAAGATGGCACCCCTAGAACTAGCCGAGCTTAAGAAACAACTCGATGAATCCTTGAAAAAGGGTTTCATCCGCCCTAGTTCATCTCCGTGGGCTTGCCCCGTCCTATTCGTCAAGAAGAAGGATGGTACGGACCGGATGGTTGTAGATTACCGACCGGTCAATTTGGTCACAATCAAGAACAAATATCCACTTCCCAGGATCAACGATCTGTATGATCAGCTCGCTGGATCCTCAGTCTTCTCCAAGATGGATTTGAGGTTGGGCTACCATCAAATCAAAATCAGAAACGGGGACATTCCTAAAACGGCCTTTGTTACTCGTTATGGCCAATACGAGTACACCGTCATGTCCTTCGGTTTAACCAACGCTCCAGCCACCTTTTCTCGGTTAATGAACTCAATCTTCATGGAGTATTTGGATAAATTCGTCGTAGTTTATCTCGATGATATACTCATCTACTCCAAGAACAAGGAAGAACATGCCGAACATTTGAGGCTAGTGTTGAAGAAACTTCGAGAGCATCGCCTTTATGCCAAATTTTCTAGTTAACCCTGAGCGAGTTCAAGCCGTCCTTGATTGGACTCCACCCAAATCGGTCAAGCAAGTTCGGAGTTTTCTGGGCTTAGCGAGCTATTGCCGTCGCTTTGTCGAGAACTTCTCCAAAGTTGCTAAACCTCTAACCGAACTCCTCAAGAAAGATAAAAAGTTCGAATGGACTCCACAATGTGAGCACAGCTTTCAGGAACTGAAAAGACGCCTGACCTCTGCTCCCGTGCTGGTACCGCCAGATTTCTCCAAGGACTTTGTTATCTACTGCGACGCCTCGCGACAAGGACTAGGTTGCATTCTCATGCAAGATCGACACGTAATTGCTTACGCTTCACGGCAATTGCACCCACATGAGGAGAACTATCCTACTCATGATCTAGAGCTTGCAGCCGTAGTCTATGCACTTAAGACCTGGCGACATTACCTCCTCGGTAATCGTTGCGAAATATTCACTGATCACCAAAGTCTGAAGTACATCTTCACCCAACCGGATCTGAATCTCAGGCAAAGACGTTGGGTTGAATTGATCACAGACTTCGACTTGGGAATAACCTACACCCCAGGGAAGGCCAACGTCATGGCGGATGCGCTAAGTCGTAAATCTTATTGTAACAATCTGATGTTACAACAAAGTCAACCGCTTCTCCATGAGGAATTTTGAAAGCTTAACCTTCACATTGTACCTCAAGGTTTTCTTTCCACCTTGGTAGCAAAACCTACTCTTACGGATCAAATCATCGCTGCCCAAAAGCGAGATAAGGGAATATCTAAAATCAAGGAGAACATTGCTAGCGGAGGTGCTAGTTGTTTCTCCACAAATGATCATGGTGTTGTGTACTTTGAGAACCGTCTAGTGGTTCCCAAGAACCAGCATCTACGGTAGTTGATCCTTAAGGAGGCTCATGAATCTCCTCTCACCATTCATCCCGGTAGTACTAAAATGTATCAGGATCTACGCCAGAGGTTCTGGTGGACTAGGATGAAGAGAGAAATTGCTCAGTATATTGCCAATTGCGACGTCTGTCGTCGTGTAAAAGCAGAGCATCAACGGCCTGCTGGCACCCTTCAACCCTTAGCTATTCCTGAATGGAAATGGGATAAAATTGTATGGACTTCATTACCGGTTTTCCCAGGACCAAGAGAGGGAATAATGCTATTTTCGTCGTGGTCGATCGTCTTTCCAAAGTAGCTCATTTCTTACCTGTTCGTGAGAGCATAACCGCTAGCCAGCTGGCAGACTTATACATCTCCCGAATAGTGTCCCTCCATGGTGTTCCTTTGGAAATCAATTCGGATCGAGGAAGTCTTTTCACCTCTCGATTTTGGGAAAGTTTCCAAAATGCTATGGGAACCCGTCTCTCCTTTAGCACCGCTTTCCACCCTCAGTCAAGTGGTCAAGTGGAACGCGTCAATCAGATTCTAGAAGACATGCTTCGAGCCTCCGTTATCTCGTTCGGAATGGACTGGGAGAAGTGCCTTCCATTTGCCGAATTCGCTTACAACAACAGCTATCAATCTAGCTTGGGTAAGGCCCCTTTTGAAGTTCTCTATGGACGGCGATGTCGAACACCCCTTAACTGGTCAGAAACCGGGGAAAGACAATTCTTTGGCCCGGATATGATTCAGGAAGCAGAAGAACAAGTTCGTATCGTTCGTGAAAAGTTGAAAACAGCCCAATCCCGTCAAAAGAGTCAATATGACCGAAAACATAAGGCTATGACTTTCGAGGTTGACGAGAAGGCTTATCTTCGGGTCACCCCTCTGAAGGGAACCCATCGTTTCGGTATCAAAGGCAAATTGGCCCCTCGTTACATTGGACCTTTTCGCATTCTTGCCAAACGAGGAGAGGTTGCCTACCAATTGGAACTACCTCCACACCACTCCAGAGTTCACGATGTCTTCCACGTTTCTCAACTCAGGCGTTGCTTCTCGGATCCTATCCGTGAAGTGGACCACGAAACGCTTGATCTCCAAGATAATCTTACATATCGAGAGTACCCCATTCGTATCCTCGATCAAGCCGAACGTACCACGCGACGTCACAATATCAAGTTTCTCAAAGTTCAGTGGTCTCATCATTCTGAGGATGAAGCAACTTGGGAAAGGGAGGATCGTCTTCGACTCGAGTATCCCACCTTCTTCTCGGAGGAACCTAAATCTCGGGACGAGATTCTTTTGAGTGGGGGTGAGTTGTCACACCCTAGCTAGTCATGCATTAGAGTGTTGCATCATGTTTACTCATTCATCAGAAACTTGAAATGGGGATGACAGAACCCCCAGTCCCCTCTGGAACCAACTAGGGTTTACTAAAATAATTTTCAATGAACCTGAAATGCCCTTCTAAAATGCCCATCATTTTTGCCTTGGTTCAGAACCTCTGCCAAAAGTGGTGCACATTTTCCTAGGCCATCCTAGGGTTTTGAATTAAATCATAACTATTTGAATTTGGGCATTTAAAATTATATAAAATATTTAAATGCTCAAATATCTCCAAACTAAAATGTTTCATGTTGGAAATAATCCAACTATGGACCAGGAGTAGTTTGGTGATTTTTGGAATTGCCTAGGTATTTTATTTAATTCAACAAAGTTGCAGATATTTTAAATAAAAACAGAAATAGAAAAAAAAGGGAAAACCCTACCTGGCGCCACCGCAGGCCCACTAGCCAGCCCACCTGCCGGCCCAGCCCAGCACCGCTCCAGCGAGCTGCTTGCCGGCCAGGCAGGCAGGCAGGTGCCCGACGGCGACCGCGGCGTGCGCCACGCACCTGCTCGCCGCCTCGCCGCTCCCCTCGCCAGGTGACGACGTGGATCGGCCTCTCTCTCTCCCCCGAACCCCCCAGACACCCCCTCTCCTCTCCAGCTCCTCCCCCTCGCACGCCCCAGCCATGGCCGACGCCATCGCCGCCACCCCCTCGCCGTAGCCACGCCCTCCGACCACCCCACGCCGTCTCACCGTGTCCAGGAGCTCCGCCGCTGTCCACTTCATCGAGCAGCCGAGCCCCAAGCGCTCGCAACGCCCGAGACCACCGCACCGACCTCGCCCGAGCTCACCGTCGCCGGAGATCCCCTTCAACGCCGTCGTCGCTCCGGTCCATCTCCGGCCGCACCAAGGACTCCGTCGCACTCACTGTGAGCTTAGCCATCTTTCCCTCCCTTCCGTTCCTGCTCCCGAGCCGTGTAGCAACCTCCCGGAGCTCAACCGCACCCACCGCCGTGGACCTCGTCGCCGACGTGCTCCCGGTCATCCTCCGGCCACAAGATGGTGTCCATCTTGCTCACCGCGTTCCACAGCACCTAGCTAGCCACTCCACGAGCCTCACCGAACCCTCTAGCACCAAGTTCACCTCCGACCGAACCTCGGTGGCCGCCAAAGTCGTCGCCGGCGTCGACTCCGGCCACCCCGACCCCAACGGACTCCGCCAAGAGCTGCGGGTTGTCCTCAGCTCCACTCCGGTGGCCTCCGCGGTCCATTTGGTGGCCGAAATGGCCAAAACCACTCCCGCCGCCGCGTCGGGCTCGCCGGCGACTAAACGTCGGCAGCCGACTCTGACTTTGACCATGGGTGGGCCCTGGTTGACTCCCCTGAGTCAATGACAGGTGGGGCCCAGCCCTGCTAATTAAACAGGATTAGTTTTAATTAAGTTTTAATTAAAATAATCACCCTGACATGCGGGACCCACTGTCAGGTTTGACCTGGACCAGTTCCGTTGACCTGCTGACGTCACACTGACGTCAGGCTGACGCAGTAATTGAATTTCTGGATTTAAATTAAATCAGGAAATTCCAGAATATTATTTAAACTTCAAAAATTCATAACTTTTATTCTGTAACTCCAAATTGGACAAATTATATATGAAAAATGATCAGAAAAATCCAATCTATCCATCTGTACTATTTTCATGCATGATCAAACAAGTTAAATTGATGTTTTAATCAGAACAAGGAAAAGCACTTTAAAAGGCCATATTTGAATTTGAAATTTGAATCCTTGATTCAAATTTGTTCAAACACATCTGGTTTTAGTTGCATTAGCCCAACACACTCATATTGCCATGTTTCATGCATGCATCATATTGTTGCATATTGTTTGGTGATGTTTGTGTATCGATGTCCTTTGCGACAGGATCTGTTCCCGAGGAGTACCGTGATTACCCTAACGAAGAACCGTATCCGTGCAACGAACCATCAGGCAAGCAACCAACCATTTGATCATATCGATACAATCCCATGTTCTCGCTCCTGCTCTCTTTTACTGCATTAAGACAACGCGATTCAAACTGCTGTGTGCTACGGTAGTTGAACCCATTTCCTCTGCATGACCTGTCATTGCCACAGTAACTAGATGAAACCCACTAGCATGTGTAGGAGTTGATTGAGCCATATGTATGTGTTGTTCCTACCTTGCTATGCCTGCTATGCTTAGAGTCGTGTCAGGTCTGGTTCATCTGGGTGATGGGCTAGAGTGAAATGTTTATGTCGGTAATGAGAGTGGTGTGGTGAACACGATTTGGTAAAGGTATCGATGAGAGGCCATGTAGGAGTACATGGTGGGTTGTTTCATTGAAGCCGACCTTAAGCACTGAGATCTGTATGTGTGATTTAAGAATCAGCTACTACCATACATTGGGCCCTGAAACATGACCCCGCTCGACTTCTTATTCACCCTAGCTCTCTGTCCAGGAGTTGCAAGTAGTTTCTGGTGTTTGTAGCCTACTGGAGGCCGTGGACAGCGCTGACCGTAGGGGTGGGCTGTGATGCGGTAGGTACGTGGCACGGTGTACCGAATACCCGTTAGGTATCTCGGGAACCCTGTTCACATCGTTCGGGGCCGTATGGGAAACCTCGGCCGGACTCCCTGCGGATGGAACCTGAATAGGCGATAAACCTGGACTAGAGGCTTAAGTGTTTAGGTAGGTCGTGGTCTACACCCACGTCGGCTTTCGCTTGAAGTCTGCCGAGCACATGTCGTGTGCAGACGCTAAGTGGTGGAAACATGTATGAAGAAGTACACCCCTGCAGGGTTATCATAATCTATTCGAATAGCCGCGTCCGCGGTAAAGGACTACTGGGTTGCCTATACAGTTCATAGACAAGTAAATGGATACTATTAAAAGCCTCAAGATAAGTGTGAGTGCCGAGGATGGCTCTTCCGTAGGAAGACGGAGGTGAATCCTCGGTAGTGTATTGAAGTGGTGAGTAGTGGACTCGTGTGCGCAAAACTATTTCAAGTTGGAGTATCGTAGGATAGCCTAGCCAAGAGTCAAAGCTAGCTTGCTGCAATAACTCCACCAACCCTTCTTGATACTATGCATGTATGTAGGATCTGATGTAAGTCTTGCTGAGTACCTTTGTACTCATGTTGCTATAATCTACATTTTTACAGAAGACGCTGCAACCCCTTCTGATGGGTTCTATGTAGACGTTGACATCAACGAGTAGGCTAAGGACCCAGGTGGTGACCCTGAGCTTGTGATGGACCACGTAGTATAGTTAGGCTTCCAAGCCTCTTTTATTTTACTAGTTGTCTGTACCCAGACAAAGTACTTCCGCTGTTGGCTTGTATGACTGTATGACTTGTATGTGGGGTCGTGAGACCCGTAACTTTGTGTATGTTATGTATGGCTCGCTGAGCCTTAAATAAAGTACTTGTGTCGTAGAGTCATGTTGTGATGCTTCGTTGTATTCGCACATATCGAGCATATTGTGTGTATGATTGAAATGCTTGGTATGTGTGGGATCTGACTATCTAGTTGTTTATCTTTAGTAGCCTCTCTTACCAGGAAATGTCTCCTAGTGTTACCGCTGAGCCATGGTAGCTTGCTACTGCTCTGGAACACTTAGGCTGGCCGGCATGTGTCCTTCTTCGTTCCTGTGTCTGTCCCTTCGGGGAAATGTCACGCTTTGAGTACCGGAGTCCTGTTAGCCCGCTACAGCCCGGTTTACCGGAGTCCTGCTAGCCCAGTGCTACAGCCCGGACCCACTTGCTGTTGACCGACACGTTCGAAGCTGGGTCATGGATGCCTGTCCCTGTAAGTCTGTGCCACTTTGGGTTTACGACTAGTCATGTCAGCCCGGGCTCTTTATCATATGGATGCTAGCGACACTATCATATACGTGAGCCAAAAGGCGCAAACGGTCCTGGGAAAAGGTAAGACGACACCCGTGGGAATACCGTGCGTGAGGCCGCAAAGTGATATGAAGTGTTACCAGCTAGATCGATGTGACATCGAGTCGGGGTCCTGACACGGTGATGGTGAAGTGATCCGCGCAGGGCTTTGCCTAAGCAGTACGTGAATATGACTGGAGGCGTAAACTATGGAGGGGGGCACCGCACACGGCTAACAATGTTTGTTATGTCTTCTAGGCGCCCCCTCCCCACATATATATAGGTGGGAGGGGGAGGGGTACAGCCATGGGGCGCCCCAAGTAGGAGGAATCCTACTTGGCGCCTCCTCCAATTCGACCTCCCCCTTTCCTTATCTCCGGTGGGGGGAAGGAAGGAGGGGAGAGGGGAAAGGAAGGGGGAATCATATTCCCTCTATTTCCTTTCCTCCTCCCCATTTCCTTTCTCCACTTAGGCCGGCCCATATGGGGGCGCACCAGCCCCTTAGGGGCTGGTCTGTCCCACCCTAGGCCCAATAAGGCCCATATCTTTGTCGGGGGGTGCCCAGAACCCCTTCCAGTGACCCGATACGTACCCGGTACCCCCAGAACACTTCCGGTGTCTGAATACTATCATCCTATATATGAATCTTTATGTCTCGACTATTTCGAGACTCCTTTTCATGTCTGTAATCTCATCTGGGACTCCGAACAAAATTCGATCACCAAATCACATAACTCATATAATACAAAATCGTCATTGAAATGTTAAGAGTGCGGACCCTACGGGTTCGAGAACTATGTAGACATGATCGATACACATCTCTGACCAATAACCAACAGCGGAACCTGGATGGTCATATTGGTTCCGACATATTCTACGAAGATCTTTATTGGTCAAACCGTAATGACAACATACGTCATTCCCTTTGTCATTGGTATGTTACTTGGCCGAGATTCGATCGTCGGTATCTTCATACCTAGTTCAATCTCATTACCGGCAAGTCTCTTTCCTTGTTTCGTAATTCATCATCCTGTAACTAATTCATTAGTCACATTGCTTGCAAGGCTTATCATGATGTGCATTACGGACAGGGCCCAGAGATACCTCCCGATACTCGGAGTGACAAATCCTAATCTCGATCTATGCCAAACCAACAAACACCTTCAGATATACCTGTAGAGCATCTTTATAATCACCCAATTACGTTGTGACGTTTGATAGACACAAGGTATTCCTCCGGTATCCGGGAGTTGCATAATGTCATTGTCAAAGGAATATGTATATGACATGAAGAAAGCTATAGCAATAAAACTGAACGATCATTATGCTAAGCTAATGGATGGGTCTTGTCCATCACATCATTCTCCTAATAATGTGATCATGTTCATCAAATGATAACACTTGTCCATGGTTAGGAAACTTTAACCATCTTTGATTAACGAGCTAGTCTAGTAGAGGCTTACAAGGGGCACAGTGTTTTGTCTATGTATCCACACATGTATCAAGTCTCCGGTGAATACAATTCTAGCATGAATAATAAACATTTATCATGATATAAGGAAATATAAAATAACAACTTTATTATTTCCTCTTGGACAAATTTCCTTCACTTTGCCTATTGGTCCGCCTCATTTCAGCGAGCAGGAAAATGGATCTCTTTGTCCCTCATCCTTGGTACCAACGATGCTGCCAACACAACTGACTGGTTATTCTCTGACATGCCTTACTATCATGACCATGCAAGATGTCAACCCCCATCCTTCTTTTAACCCACATGGTGGGCCCATAACCCACAGTTCCATAGGATCGAAACCTGACTCTCTTATACTCCCTACTGCCAAAGTTATTCCGCAAGCTTGGCTTCGTATGTAGATCACGAGCCACCTTCCTAGAGATGATATATTCTGGTTTCAGCCGCAATACTTAATATCGTTGCTCTGAACCCCTCTCATTCTCTATTTCAGGCATCGACGTTTACATACCCGTGTGAAGATTCTCATGCCTACTTTTATTTCTCTCGATGTATTTCCTGAGTTCCAACTCGAGCGGTACTCATATGCTCATTCATGGGTTAGCCCCTAGATTATTAGCCTTATAGCATTTTATCGTTGCCGAGCTGCCCATTACCTATTCGTATTATGGTGAAGATCCTGGAGGAAGGACGACAACTTCATGATGAGGCATTGATGCATAGGAATGAAGACATCAACGCTATGGATCAACTTCTTCGAGAAGAGCAACCAAAAGCGAGCTGATCCGTTAGACCTTCGTAACCAGACCTTTCCCCCTTACTTCCCCTTTTAAATCTCAGGATGAGATTTCTTGTAGTGGAGGAGATTTGTGACACCCTGATAGTTAAGCTACAGTAAACCCTGTTAATGATGTCAGGTCATCGTAATTAAATTTTTGCTAGACGTCACTCGTTTCAAAATTAGTCTAATGCAAATTCAAATAACAAGTCAAATTATAGTTTTAGAAAACAGTGAAATTAGAATGATCATTAGGTTGCAAATATTCATTAGATAATTTTCATGCATTAAACAACATTTTATAAAAGTTTAAAATGCCACTAGATATGAAAATAGTACCCAAAACAACCGCATTTAGGTCATTTCTATTTAATAAAAATACAAACAACTTCTAAATCACTCTCGAACTTTTTTGTTACAGTGAGGTATGTTGAATACTAAATATTGAGACCAACCACCTTTTTTTACTAAAGTGAATTATTGATCAAAGTGCAATATAAAATAAAATGGAAAATAAGACAAGCAAAGGAAAAAAGAGAACAAAAGACCAGTTCCCCCTGCTGGGCCGTGAGGCCCAGCTGGCAAGCCCACCCACTCCCCTGGCCATATGGCCTCCCCAACCCACCTAACCCTAGCCCCCACCACTCGCCCCCGATCCCCACCTCGCTCCCTCGTCTCCCTCCCATCGCCGCCTCCCACACACACACGACACACACATGCAGACATGCAGAGGAGGGGCGCCCCTGTTCGATCCCCTCCTCTCGACGCGCACCACGCCCAAGGATCGCTGCCTCCGCCCTATAGCCGCTCCAATGTCGCTGCATCGAGCCCCTCCAATGGATCCCCATCGTCTCGATCTAGATCGGCACTGGAGCCGGTCCATGTCAATTTTAAGTCTTGGCAGATTTTAGCAACTTAGCACAAGTCAAGCAATCAACCTACACATGCAAATCTAAGAGTATAGCAGTGAAATGTAAATCATTGCATATGAAGGTAAAGGGGAGGAGTTTTAGAGGGAGCAAATGCAATGTAGACATGGAGATTTTTGGCGTGGTTCCGATAGGCGGTGCAATCATACATCCACATTGATATAGACTTCAACCCACGAAGGGTAACAGTTGCGCGAGTCCATGGAGGGCTCTCCACGAAGGGTCCACGAGGAAGCAACCTTGTCTATCCCACCATGGCCATCGCCCACAAAGGACTTGTCTCACTTGGGTAGATCTTCACGAAGTAGGTGATCTCCTTGCCCTTACAAACTCCTTGGTTCAACTCCACAATCTTGACGGAGGCTCCCAAGTGACACCTAACCAATCTAGGAGACACCACTCTCCAAAATGTAATAGATCACTACTTCAGGATGCTACTAACGCAACACTTCGATCAGAGACCCTTCGAGAAACTATGTGCGATGCAATAATTGCAAACGGTGGTGTATGAAAACCGTCAAAAAAGGTGAAAACGTTTGCGATGGAGGATGCATCAAACACGGTTTAGATTTTAGTTGCGTGTGTGATGAAGGGCATACAGTTCAGTTCAATTAATTGTTTGCGATGAGGAGGAACAAAAGAAACGGGCAACCAGATGAAGGCGTGTGCAATAGACAACATACAGTTCACTCGGATGAACTATTTGTGATTAGGCAACACAAAATAAACGGGCAGCTAGATGAAGGTGTGTGCGATATACATCATACGGTTCACTCGGATGAACTATTTGTGATTACGAAACACAAAAGAAATGGTCAGTCAGATCAAGGTGTGTGCGATATATGGCATGCGGTTCCCTCGGATGAACTGTTTGCGTTGACACAAGAGAACATAAATGGTTCAACTTAACAAGATGTGTGTGTTGTGCGATGGGATTGCATGCGGTTCACTCGGCCGTTGTCGTCAGTGTGTGACCTCTGTGGCAACAGTTCGCTCCCCAGGCGCCTCTTCGTGTACCGTGGCAACCGTCCACCAACTCTTCGCCTTTCCCTCTTGATTTTGGAATTGTTGTAGCACACTAGCTCTTCCTCCCTTCTCCATTTGCCTTCACCCTTCCTTCTGCCACTGTTTGATCATCTTCTCCATGGAGGGAACAAGATGGAGATGACCCCGTTATTCTTTCCCGGGTCTAAATGATAACGCGATGGAGGAACTCATTGATCGGTGCGACGTCATCACCTCGGCTAGCATGGCAGGTTCGTTCAAGACCATTCTCGACTCAACTGATAACATCATTACAAGGAACCAAGGGCCAAGGGTTCAGGAGCGGTTTGATCTCCCCTATCTTCTTCGCCGTGACCCTGCTGACTGGCGCGGGGACGAGGGAAGACTCGCCTTGTGTAAATTGATACCGCTTGATAATGGTACGTATGATGTTAAGATGCCATCGCTTGAGGGCAAGGATTGGGCAGACACAAATGGAGATTGGGTTGTTTATATTGGGTACAAATGCAAGTGGGAACTTGTGAATGTGTTCACTCGTCACCGGGTTCCACTTCGAAAAATCTTAGACGACTGCCCAGAGGTTGAGTACACCGGTATTCTACATGAGTTCAAATACGATCATGCTGACTGTCGTCTATGGAAGATAGCAATTTGTCGAGTTCCCAACCGCTCTTGGGGTTATAGGAATGCTTATGTTGTCGCTATCTTCGACAAGCTTGTTGCCGTCCTTCATGGTTCGACTCGATGGATATTGCTCAAAAATTAGTTTCTATACACGGATGAGTATTGTGATGCAATTCAATACAAGGGTCTTGTGTTTGCTGCCACCACTCGTGGCACTGTTTTTGCATGGAATCCTCATGATTTCGGTACGTTTGTCTTCCACCGTAATTATAATTGTTTCATCCACATGCATGCGAGTTAGCTAGTTTCCCTTTACTAATTAACCTTCTTGTGTTTCCAAGGTCCAGTGAACAATCCACCACCTATACTTGAAAATTTTATTCACGAGCATGAGGATGAGCAGGACCCATATACTCAGTGGCGCCTGGCAACTTATTCCAATGGATCACCTCCTCTTGTCTGTATATGGGGCACTGCTGATGTTACTAAGGAAGCAGGTGTTGTCTCATATGGTCGCACTATCCGGACCTATTCCAACATCCGTTGCAGGGTATTCAAGATGGGTACTAGTGTACTAGCGCCAACACCTTCTCCCTGGTTCAGTATTCAAAGTCTTGGAGGAAACTCGCTCTTCCTTGGACAAAACTATCCAATGATGGTGGAAGGAGATCCAGTTGTTGTTGACACAAAGTTACTACCATTTATGAGAAGCAATTGTATCTATACCTCGGACATTACTATGCTTCCCTACCGTCCCAATATGGGTATTGAAATAGGCCACTTCAACCTGGATGATCAGTCCTGTGTTTTGGTCTCGAGATTGACAGTTGTTGGCCCTTCCCACAGAATAACTTCTGGTTCAAAGCAAGCATTTCCAACGCCAACGAGTGGTTGAGCTGAAGTTCATTTCATCGCTTTGTTATTTGTTGTGTGAGAAAAACTTTACTAGAATGTTTGGTTGGAAATGATCTATAATCCAAGGTGTATCCTCGTTGTCATTGTGGGTTGATGACTTGTTGTATGTAATCAATGGTACATTTGCATATGCATACATGACCTCACGCCTACTAGTGGTGTCCATATGAACAGTGCTAGTGATTTTAGTTGCAAAAATTAGATAGTGCTAGTGATTTTGAGCTGCATATTTTGACAAACCGCAGTGTTACAAGGTTGACAAATGGCAATGTTATTAGATAAACAAATGTCAATCTTTCCAGTTTGATAAATGGCAACATACCCAAAATGACAGACATGCAAATCTTACCCAATTGTTTGTACGTGGTTGCACACAAGTCATGCAAAACAACCGTTTGCATTGAAGGGATGCAAAAATCCTGCTCGACACATTTTCCCTTGTCTTCCTAGGGAAGCTGTCGGTTTGCATATGGGTGTTCTAACAAAAATGTTTGCGATGAGTGTTTTATATTTAAAAACCATTGACTTTTTTTAAAATAAAATCATTTGATAAGTCTGTACATTAAGAGAGAAAAACGCAAGTTCGTTCAAACCATATCTTTCATTCAGTCACACTGCGAATTTAGATTCATATGATCGAGAATTCAAGATACAGTATTAAACCCCAAAAAAACTATTTTCAGCGGCGGTGGAGGCGGCTTGCCGCGCCGTCATTGTTGTCCACCGGGACGCCTTTGTTGAAGTCTTCAAGGCAGCACAAAATGTTCTTCACTTGTAAATCAAACATCATGTCGTCGCACGATCGACAGGCGGGGCGCGGGAGGACGGAAACTAGCACCGCTGAGAGGTAGTGGTCGACGGCAGCGTCCCATGCCGCTGAGGGGTGCGCACGGGCATAGGCACGGGCGCGGCGGGTGCAGCCAAACGCATGGGGACCGGCGCCGTGGTGGGTGGACTGGCGTGCACGGGCGCGGCGGGTGCAGCCAAACGCACGGGGACCGGCGCCGCGGTGGGTGGAGGGGCGTGCATGGGCGTAGCGGGTGCAGCCAAACGCACCAGGGCCGGTGCCACGGTGGGTGGAGGGGCGCGCATGGGCGCGGGCACTGGCGCAGGCATGTACACGAGCTCGTGCGGGTCCGCGGAGACCTCACTAATGCTCGCGGCTTGGAGCTCTGCGATAGTGCTCGGTGACCAGCCCGTCAATGCTACGGGGATGGTCATTGGCGCGGGCGCGAGGATGGGAGCTGGGACGGGAGCGGGGGCAGCAACCGCCGTGGCAAGCTCGTTCTGGGCCATGTCCATGAGGCCCCATTCCTCCTTATTTTCTATCTCCTCCTGCTCGGAGTCGACTTCACCAAACTTGAACACTAGTGGCAGATGATCATTCTACACCATGTCGGTGGAGGTCTGCGGGGGGGGGGGGGGATGGGAGGCGAATAGTAAGGCCACCCGTATTAAACAGCGGCTCGGGCGCCATTAATGGAGGGGAAGGCGGGCAGCCATGGAAGACAAAGGGCTCGCTTCCTAGTGAGCCTGCGCAGCGTACAGGTCGCACGCTTCTCAGTAAGCCTGCACATGGAGGATAGCTTGCAGGCCTCTTGGTCAGCTTGCGCACCGGACTGCACTCGCACACCTCCTGTTAAGTCAAGGTCGAGCAGTTGTCCGCTCGGCACCTCCTCCAACCATTAAAACCAAGACACATGGCGTCACGTGAATGGTTAACAGAATGCACACGGTTTGAATTATACAAACGTTTGAGATATTAAAGTGGCAGCTATTTTTTCAAAATGCCTTTGTTGGCTGTCATTATTCGAGTGCACCTTCTCTCAAAATGGACACAAAAATACCACATCATGTCGGGTGCCATTCCATGATAGCATGCCAAGTTTCATGAATTTCAGACAAGTTTTGGATTTACTAGAATTTAAAAACCAGGCATCTCAATGTTTTGTCGGCAATCAACGGTGCCCTGGTGTTTGAAATTCATTCCCATTTCTCGCATGGGACCTAAGCATGCACCCAAGGACACATATTTGATTTTTCAACCAATTTATATGCACTGGAGCATGTGCATGTAGTTCAAATTTGAATTATGCACATAAATGCATTGAAAACTCAGTTAATGCATAGAAATGTCCAAAAGAACCCCAAAAAATCACAAAAATTGACACAACACTCCTGTTGTTCTATGTTGACATGAGAAAAGTTTTGGAAGCAATAAGAGGCAGTAGATATCGTTTTGTCCCCAAAGGTGGGACGTTCCCTACCGAAACCATGATGCTTGTTGTGAGAAGCTCTGGTTTGTGAGAAGCATATACCCAAATCTACCCCAAACGGGACAAAAAATTTACCACGACATGTTGATGCCGCTCCATGAAAGCATGCCAGGTTTCATGAATTTCAGACGAGTTTTGGATTTACTAGAATTTAAAAACGAGGCATCTCAATGTTTTGCCGGCAATCAACGGTGCACTGGTGTTTCAAATTCATTCCCATTTCTTGCATGGGACCTAAGCATGCACCCAAGGACACATATTTGATTTTTCAACCAATTTATATGCACTTGAGCATGTGCATGTAGTTCAAATTTGAATTATGCACATAAATGCATTGAAAACTCAGTTAATGCATAAAAATGTCCAAACAAACCCCAAAAAATCCCAAAATTTGACACAACACTCCTGTTGTTCTATGTTGACACGAGAAATTTTTTGAAAGAAATAAGAGGGAATGGATATCGTTTTTCCCCAAAGGTTGGACGTTCCCTACCGAAACCATCAAGCTTGTTGTGAGAAGCTCTGGTTTGTGAGAAGCATATAAACGAACCTGTCCCAAATGGAACAAATTTTTTAACACGGCATGTTGATGCCGCTCCATGATAGCATGCCAAGTTTCATGAATTTCATACGAGTTTTGGATTTACTAGAATTTAAAAACCAGGTATCTCAATGTTTTGCCGGAAATCAACAGTGCCCTGGTGTTTGAATTACATTCCCATCTCTTGCATGGGACCTAGAAATTCACTCAAGGACACAGATTAGATTTTTCAACCAACCTTAGTGCATTGGAGCATGTGCATGTAGTTCAAATTTGAATTATGCACATAAATGCATTGAAAACTTAGTTAATGCATAAAAATTTCCAAACGAACCCCGAAAAATCCCAAAAACTGACACAACACTCCTGTTGTTCTATGTTGACACGAGACAATTTTTGAAAGCATTAAGAGGCAATGGATATCGTTTCGTCCCCAAAGGTGGGACATTCCCTACCGAAACCATCATGCTTGTTGTGAGAAGCTCTGGTCTGTGAGAAGCATATACCCAAACCTGCCCCAAATGGGACAAATTTTTTAACACGGCATGTTGATGCCACTCCATGATAGCATGCCAAGTTTCATGAATTTCATACGAGTTTTGTATTTACTAGAATTTAAAAGTAGGCATCTCAACATTTTGCCAGCAATCAACAGTGCCCTGGTGTTTGAATTTCATTCCCATCTCTTGCATGGGACCTAGAAATTCACCCAAGGACACACATGTGATTTTTCAACCAACCTTAGTGCATTGGAGCATGTGCTTGTAGTTCAAATTTGAATTATGCACATAAAATTCCTAGAAAACCTAGTTAATCAATAAAAAGGCCAAACGAACCCCGAAAAATTCCAAGATTGAACACAACACTCCTGTTGTTCTATGTTGACACTAGAATTTTTTTGAAAGCAGTAAGAGGCAACGGATATCGCCCCGTCCCCAAAGGTGGTACGTTCCCTATCGAAACCATCATGCTTGTTGTGAGAAGCTCTAGTTTGTGAGAAGCTTATACCCGAACCTGCCCCAAATGGGACAAAATTTTCACCACGACATGTTGATGCCGCTCCATGTTAGCATGCCAAGTTTCATGAATTTCATACGAGTTTTGGATTTACTAGAATTTAAAAACCAGGCATCTCAATGTTTTACCGGCAATCAACAATGCCGTGTTGTTTGAATTTCATTCCCATCTCTAGCATGGGACCTAGAAATTCACCCAAGAACACACATGTGATTTTTCAACCAACTTTGGTGCATTGGAGCAGGTGCTTGTAGTTCAAATTTGAATTATGCACATAAAATGCCTAGAAAACCCAGTTAATGTATAAAAAAGGTCAAACGAACCCCAAAAAATTCATTCCCATGTCTTCCATGGGACCTAAGCATGCACTGAAGGACACAAATTTGATTTTTCAACCAATTTGTATGCACCGGAGCATGTGCATGTAGTTTAATTTTGAATTGTCCACCTAAAATGTCTAGAAAACCAGCTTAATGTATGAAATGTCCAAACGAACCCTGAATAATTCCAATTCTTTTACGACACACATACAGTTGCATGTTCACTGCAGATAAAAGGTCTAGCAATTCAAACACCGTCCCTTGCCGCTGTGACCCCATTTTGTAACTCAAATCAAGTAGATCCCACACAGTTTATTCTCACCAACCGTGTGAGATGTAGTACAAAATATCTTGGAGCACCGTTGGTGTATAGTACGCCTATGGCTTACGTGAGAAGGTGAGTCGGCTACAGTCCACAGCCGGCGTGTCAAGCACACTAGCTCGCTCCCCCAAAACTCCCACCTCTGCATCCCTCGCAATCTCGAAAATATCTACCGTCTGGAAGGTTTTAATGTTTGATAGGACACGATTAGTATGTGCAGACCGTGTGCGATGTCTGTTACTCCAGGTCAGCTTCAGTCCCTTGATTCAAATTTTCAGTAGCCCCGACATTTTACTCCTGCCTCTGCATCCCTTGCAATCTCAAAAATATCTGCTCGCCCTTGATCCAAATCTTAAGTAGCCCCGCATTGTTACTCCCACCTAGTAAATTTCCAGTTGCCGTAGTATTTCCTCAAACACAACTCCACTCCCATAGACACACACAACCCTCGAAACCATTGGTAGGTCGCGGCCATCGCTGACGCCTCCATCCTCAACCTATGCCTGTGTGCTGGGGAGATTGAGTAGCCAATGTCCAAAAAGAGGTTTATCGCAACCTTTTCACCCGTCACTAGTGAGGTGGCCGCCGAGGTGTCCCCGTCGTCCTCCGTGGGCCCGATCCGCCATCTCCGGTCACCCGATCCGCCCGCTGCCGCGCCCCTATGCCGGTTCGAGGACTTCCCCGTCCTCCCCCGGACCCGGCAGCCGACGAAGTCCTACTTCGGGGTCTGGCAGCGGCGGTGGGGGACATGGATCGCTGAGATTACAGATCGAGAGACCCACACCCACCGGTGGCTCGGTAGCTTCCGCACGGACGAGCTCGCGGCCATGGAGTACGACCGCTGGCAGGTCCGCTACCACGGCGTGGTGGGTAGGCTCAATTTCCCCTTCGGCACACGTCCAGTCCACCTCGTTCTGCCGGAGCCAGGGGTGGTGAGCTCGGCTATGGCGCGTGAGGACCGCGAGGCGTGGGAGCGTCTCAAGGCCGAGGCCGCCGATGAGGCCTACATGCAAGAGCTCCGCCGGCAGCACCCGGAGCTCGTGGAGGTGGAGCAGGCGATCTTTGCCGGCATGGAGGGCGGCGAGGTTATCGCGCTCTCCTTTGATGACGAGGTCGAAGGCGGCGAGGACGGCGGCGCGGAGGGCGGCGAGGTTATCGCGCTCTCCTCTGATGACGAGGTCGAAGGCGGCGCGGAGGGCGTCGAGGTGGGCCCCAAGGACGAGGAGATCGACGTCAACGAGTGGAGAAGTGCCTTCCCCAATGACCCCGACGACGGTACTGGCCCGGACCCGGATCGCGGCACACCGTACATGACGAGGAAGGATTGGCTCGACCTCTACATTGACTGAAAGTAGTTTAGCTTAGTTTAAATTTATGTTTTATGTTCGGTTATGCAAAATTATCTATGTTTATGTTTGAATGCATGCTACATTCGGTTGAACCTGCTTTGAACTTGATCAAATTGATGTTTACAACCTTAAGTTTAGGGGATCGACTAGAAAAGGCCAAAAATTGTTGGAGTATATATATATCCACTAAGGGTTTTAGTCCTTTATCTTTTTAAGGATCGCCTAGAGATGTCCTTATGTCTTGTTTATTTCAGTTGTTCACAATGTGATGCTCTATATGTGCAACTATTTGATGTGCCATTCAATTTCATCAATAACAGTTTCAACAATACCACTATGAATTACGATATTTGGTTGTTGTTAAGGATATTGCAGTTAACATGCCTTTTTGTTTTTCAATTGTTGTTTAGCAACATGCATTGTACTGAATGACTAAATATGCAATCCTAGGCTACATAGTAACAAGGAAGAGTGTTACCTTAATGTTCTGATGATGTCTAGATATACATGTAATAAAATCTTATATAATGGGATGGATGGAGTGTTGTACTACATCATTTTTCAATTGTTGTTTAGCTTCTAATATTAACTTGGTGCTTTTAGGTACATATATCATTGCCAAAGATCCACACTTCGACCCTTTCCGCGTATGGGGCAATGAGATATTCATGAACCAGCATCAAGTGAGGAAACTGATAAATATTTTTACTAAAATGGGTCAAAAGATGTCAATCGAACTATTTGTTTACACTTTGTGCAAGACAACTGTGAACTGCAGGATGGTAAGTAAGAACCCTATAGCCTTCTTTTTACTGCCCGTAATGAGTTGTGATAGATGACAATATCTGAATCTTTTTTCTTTTGCAGTGGATCCTGAAGCTGTTTACTCAAGATTACCTCTCAAACTACATGATTGGCGGCCGGCCATCACAAGGGGTTGGACTAGAGTCCTGCATGCCTTCTGCATCCAGGAGAGCATAATAGGGCCATTCCGCTTCACCTTGTTCAGCAACTGGAATGTATGTCGCCTCTTTCTTTACCATCTGTAATAGTACAAGTATAGAACATATGTACCTGTGAATCATTCTTTATTTGGTGCTTATGTAATTCTTAAACATATGTACCTGTGAATCGAATAATGCATTGGTTGTTTGAACCCGATGGATATGAATAAAGCTATAGCCTACTTTCAAGTTTAAATTAGGTACAATTTTAAATAGCAGCAATTAAATTAGGGCGAAATTACGTTGTGTAGGTGATTATGACACACACGGTTGGTAAAACACAAACGTTTGCGACATACACCATAATCCGAGATGGTTCACAGAGAGGAAACATGTGCAAGCATGCACACAGTTGCCGTTTGCAAAGCGTGTGTGATGTCAGACACTATCACATATGGTGCAGGAAAACTAAATGTGTGTGATTGTCTACCTATCATACACGGTTTATAATCATGAACTGTTTGTGATGTGTCAGGCATCATAAATCTCCCGTGCCTAGAATCTTCCTAGAATCTGCCTAGAAAACTGTCGTGCCTGGAACTGCCTGGTTTTAGGTAGAACCACAAAACCCTGACTATGATGGCAATATGAGCACAAACAAGTGGCAAGGATGAAGCATTTGGGACATTCAAGATATCGAAAATGGTTATACAGGGACAACTGGATGTATCAAGGCTCCCTATCCCCGACGGTTTCTGGGTCGTGTGGGAAGGACCCCCCTATCGCCCACACTCACTTGGAGACGGTTCCATATTCCGTCGTGGAAAGGGGTTAAAAAGGTTTGTTTAGGACGGACGCGCACCAGTGGATGGTGTGTTGATGATGAACTCCTTGCTCTTGTGCTTCAAATGATAGTCTCCCCAACACTCAACTCTCTCTCACAGATTTGGATTTGGTGGAAAGATGATTTGAGTGGAAAGCAACATGGGGAAGGCTAGAGATCAAGATTCTTGTGGTCTCAACACATGAGTAGGTGGTTCTCTCTCAGAAAAAGTATGGTAGAAGTGTAGGCACGTTCTGATTGCTCTCTCCATGAATGGAGGATGCGTGGAGGGGTATATATAGCCTCCACACAAAATCTAACCGTTACACACAATTTACCAAACTCGGTGAGACCGAATACTCAAACTCGGTCAGACCGATTCAGTTCAAAATGTGAACGTTAGGCTTTTCGGTGGGACCGATTTCATTAGGGTTAGGGCATAACGTAATCTCGGTGAGACCGATCACATGAAATCGGTGAGACCGATTTCAGTAATAGGCAAACAAAGAGTTGGTCAGGCAAACTCGGTGGGACTGATCGCTCATTTAGGTGAGACCGAAACATTATGAAAAGGAAAGTTTGCATTGCGAACTCGGTGGGACTGATCGCTCATCTTGGTTGGACTGAAACGTTACGAAGGGAAACAGAGAGTTTGCAATCCCATCTCGGTGAGACCGAGATCCCTATCGGTGAGACCAAACTAAGTAGAGTTTCTGGCGATGTCTATGTCAAATGAACTCGGTGGCGCCGGATAGGTCAAATCAGTGGGGCCAAGTTTGACTTTTGGTTTGGGACATATGTGGAAATGAGAAAGTGGTTAAGGGCTTTGGAGCATATCACTAAGCATTTTGAGCAAGCAAGCAAGCCATTAAGAAACACCTCATCCCCTTTTAATAGTATTGGCTTTTCCAATGGACTCAATGTGATCTTGTATCACTAAAATGAAAATGTAGAGTCTTGAGCTTGAGCCAATATGTGTCCTTAGTATTTTGAGGGGTCCACATTCCTAGTCCATGCCATGCCAATCATTGAACTTTCTGAAATGATCATCTTGAAAGAGCATTAGTTCAATGAGCTATATGTTGTTAGGAATTACCAAAACCACCCAGGGATAGTTGCACTTTCAATCTCCCCCATTTTGGTAATTGATGACAACATATAGATCCAAGCTTCGACAAATGATAATAATATTGAAATACATTGTCGCTTTGAGAAGTATGTGATAAGCAAGAGCTCCCCCCTAAATTTGTGCACTATTTAAAATTTGCTTTTGAATGCAAATGCACAATCGATTAGGATCATGGGTTACTCTTT
Source organism: Triticum aestivum (assembly GCF_018294505.1). Taxonomy (NCBI): domain Eukaryota; kingdom Viridiplantae; phylum Streptophyta; class Magnoliopsida; order Poales; family Poaceae; genus Triticum; species Triticum aestivum. The sequence goes on along the minus strand of NC_057794.1, from coordinate 285,015,169 downwards.
CATGTCACATACATCTTGGTGGAGCGCTCAAAATGATAGAATATGAAATATGCACTCATCACCAAGGCAAAGTGAATGATCATACATAAGAGATAAATAATAGCATCATTCAAGCACAAGCATTAAAGTATGATATGATTAAACACATGATCAAACGAGTATCTCACACACATAAACATGGAGTATCATCGAAGCAAGCACACAAATAAGTATCAGACATGAGGCAAATAAGGCAAAAAGAAGCAAAGCTCTCTCTCTCTCTCTAAGCCTATGATCTATACACTTCCTCCCCCTTTGGCAACAAGTTACCCAAAAGCTCGAAAATGCATAGTGCTATGCGTCTCTCTAGGCTTGATCTTTGGGAGGAGGCGTTGAGAGGACTCCAAGGATGAATGCATCGGTGGAAGTTGTTGGAGCTGGTGGAGTGGCAACTGGAGGTGGCACTGATGTTGTGGCTGTAAGTGTTGAAGTAGTTTCTCTTGTGTCAGTCACTGGCACTGCAGTAGACCTCTGCCCTCTTGGGACTCTTTGAAAGGCATCTATGGTAGCATGCCCTTTCCTCTCCTCAGCTTCTTCCTAGAGATTCTCAATTGTTGTCTGCATCTCTGTTACTTTCAAGTCAAGATCATAGAATTTAGTCTCAATGATCCTCTCCAGGCTCTCTTGGTTCTGAGTCAGGGTGGCCAATCCCTTCTGAATCCTCAAGGTGGCTTGAATCAGATATCCAAGTTGGTCTTGCTTTGACTTGAGGAACACTTGAGAAGCCTCTTTAGCACTTGGCATCTTTGTTGCCTTCTCGGCTTTAGCTTTTTCCCTCTTCTCTTGAGCCTCTGCAGATGTGGGATCTTCAGCATTCATGACAACTGTGTTTTCCTCAAAATTAGGCCTTAAGGGAAGATGTTTCTTGTCCAACAAGTAAGTGCATGTGCCCATCTTGGAGTTGATGAGCACCTAGATGTGTGGAACATACCCACATGACCTCTTCTGGTCTGCAGTTGTTCTCTTGATTGTCTCAACAATCAAACTCATCACCTTGAACTTCTGGGGCACATCAAACAACTGCAGCAAGTTAAAGGAGTGGCCTCTGATCATCCTATGATCACCTGACTTGGGAAACAAGGTATGCCTCAAGATTGTGTTGATGGTGGTCAGGCCAGACAATAGATAGTATACAGAGCCCATGTTGCGAGTCTCCAAGGCCTTGTCAGGAATCTCCTTATACATATTAGCCATGGAGTTGTGATCCTTCTTCTTGGCATATACATCTATGTCATCTTCATGCTCTTCAAGGGCATTTATCTGCTTTGCCCACTGAGCAACTATCGATTGGTACATGGTACCCTCAGACATCTAGACAATTCTCCCATCAGGATAGAAGTGTGTTGTGGAGTAGAATTGCATCATAAGTTCATCATTCCACTTGGTCAACTTCTGACCCACAAAATTGTCTACCCCACATAGCCTGAAGCTCTCATGCACTCCTGGAAAGTTGTCTTCATTGCTGTCAATATATTTCCAGATTGCAGAAAATTGGCTTCTTATCAAGCAAAATGGTCTCATAGAAGTCCTGCTGCTCCTTGGTGTGAAACCTGTAATCCACAACAGTCCTTCTCCTCACAGCATATGGATCAGTTTCTCTCCATAGTCTGAGACCTGCATCCTTTTCGATCTTCATATTGTCAGCCACTTGATGGTTGTCATCATGGTCTGGGATCTTGGGCTTGAGATTCCTAAGCACTTGGGCTTCAGCCTCTCTTCTTCTTCCTCCTCAATTTCAGTCTCAGGCACTGGGGCCTTGTTCTTCTCCTCGGCTGGTATATTCTCTTTGGTGTAGTCTTGGGAGCTGGAGCAGAAGCTTTGGGGGCTGTCTTGGGCTTAGATGAGGTAGCCTCAGACTTGATGGCATCCCTCATCAGCTTTTGTGCCTTGGATGTTGGAGCAGCATCCTCTTCCTCTTCATCCTCATCCTCAACTAGATCTATCATCGTAGAGGATCTCCCAATGACTTTGGCCATAGTTTTCTTGACCCTTTCCTTTCTTTTCTTACCCTCACCAGCAACCTCTTCAGTTGATTTGGAAGTCTCAAGAGTGGAGGCTCTAGCCTTTGACATGTGCACTCTCTTTGCAGGAGCATTATTGTGCATTCCAGGCTTGGTTGAGGCAGTTGTGCCAAACTCTTTCTTGACAACCTTGTTTTTCTTGGAGTTGACCTCCTCCTCAGCAGCTACATAGTCTTCGTCTTTAGACTCAGAATTTTTCTTCCTCCTGTGCCTAGTAGCAGCCTTAGGCAGGTTGCTAGGAGTACTTTTGCTGCCATCATCATAGCTGTCAGAGGGACTAGTGCCCTCACTCAGATTCAATTGCTCCTCGGACTTGTTCTGGCTGTCACTCTGATCAGACATGGTTGACACTTCAAACTGAGAGCCGGCCCTATGAATAGTTATAGATGAGATAGAGTGGATGAGCATCACAAAGTGCTTCGATTTTGCAAAATAGATGAGTCAAAAACTTAGTTTTAGTTTTCAGGTGAAAGCATTTCGGAGCTATAGATTTGTAAACTCGGTGACACTGAAGCAACTTTTGGAGTCTAAACTAGTGAAATTGGTTAGACCGAGACACAGTTCGGTGACTCCGAGATTGCTAGGGTTTCACTAAGAATTGAATTCGCTCACACCGATTTGCAAGTTTCGGTCAGACCGAAAAGTGCAAGTGCAATAGCCTAAGCCAAATCAGTGAGACCGATTTCCACAACTCGGTCGATCCGAGATGAGTTCGGCGGGAACCTAACCCTAAATTTTCGAATCAAATCTAGTCTAAAGGAAGATTTTGCTGGATAGATTGATCTCATACATGGTAAGAAACATGGCATTGACCTTGTTCTTAGAATCTAAGGAAAAAATGCACAAGGGGCCGTACTCATACCCTAACTCGGCGATGAGTTCGCTATGGCGGCAAAGGCGGTGTTGAATTCTATTGACGGCGACGGAGACCGGCGGTGGGAGGTCGCTGGCGACAAGAGGACGGTGCAGAGACCCTTGACAGGAGAGCAGGACACGCACGAGCGAAGTGGTTTTGGAGGAATTTCCAAAATTTGACCTGTCGGTACATATATATATCTTGACCCTATCGGTGTGACCGAGTGGAACAACTTGGTGGCACCGAGATGCAGAATCGCAAGCGGTTACTGCAACTTGGTCTGACCGAAAAGTTCTAATTGGTTTCACCGAGATTTAAAACCTAGATCAAATCAGTGAACTCAGTTTGACCGAAAAGTATGAATCGGTCAAACGGAAATTCACAAAGAGATTTTGAAAGTTTAAGTCTATGATGAATCAGTGACTCCGAGTGCTCCTCAGACAGAGTGTTCGAATCTGACTTGATCAAACTTTGTGATGTATCATGAATAGAGTTTGAGACAAGAAAAGCATAGATAGCTAGAGGAAGTTCTTAGGCATTCTTGTCCATCCATTTGGCAAAAGAAAAAGAGCCAAACAATCAAAGCAACAAATGGATATCCTCGAATGAGTAATATATGCAACCAACATGCTCACACAATAAAATGGCAAATGAAATATGTGGCGAAGCATGCACAAACACTCTAGCATCTATCAAGCAATTGGCGATGACTAGGTCATCTATATATGAGTATATTGACTTAGCAGTCAAATGAGAGCATTTGATCGTACGTCATTCTCATCGTCTAAGAGCAAGTGGGGTTACCACTTTTACATAAAGCATTGTCGTGCTCACACCATTAGAGTTTCTTTAGCTCAACTCTTAGAGTAAAGCTCCCCCTAGATGTGATATCCCCCCCTAAGAGGGATGAACTAACCTTGGGTTTTTTCGATGATGACTTCATGTAGATGTCGAAGATGTGGATGCTCAATATTGATGTGGATCATTTGGAGCAATCCATTGGAGTGAGTTGCACTTTCAATACCTACATGGGTTAGTCCCACAAGGAACAAATAAGGATATCCATATACATAGAGTGAAGTTCACACAAGATGATGTCCATGAAAGCATTAGGTTACCTTGTCCCTTGTCTTACCAACAAGAGGGTTTGTGAATCCTTGAACTAGTGCAAGATGTGGAAGTTGTTTGCACTTGTTCTCACCAAAATGATATGAGTGAGATATGTTGGCAGAGTCACCTTCAAGAACTTTCTAGTTCTTCTTCTTCGGGATCCACATCAGCTTGATGGGGATCCTTGGAGTTGTAGTCATACTTGATGAAGTAGAACTTGATGTAGTCTTGGGAACCCACTTGACCAAGGCCTTGGGAGCTTCTTCAAATGCATCAATCTGCTCTTGAAGCTTGCCCTTGCCTTTTTGCTTGTGGTCTTCTGGTGGAAGATCATCTTGAGCTTGTGTTCCCTTGAAACAAGTAGGATCATACTTCTCTTGTTGAGGAACAAACTTCATCTTGGGGTATTGATCTTCTTCCCACTCAACTCCATTGGCATTGAAATTTCATTCAAAACCAACACATTGATTCTTCTGGTGCCTTCCTTGCTTGCGTACAATTTCCTCAAATTGCTTAATTCCGACAAGGCTCTTGTAAACACCTTTCTCTGTAATTCCCATCAATAAGCTATTTTCTTGCTCAAGTGTAACTTGGTAAGAGTGTCATTAGTGGAATCAAGACTAGAAGCAACAACATTGGATTTAGCATCATTATTGTTACTACTAGAAGAAGAATCTTTCTTACTCTTGTTGCTAGATTTTACTTGTGGAATGTAAATACACAAGAGTAAACGCTTGGCGATGTAAGAAGAACTTTTCTTGCGAAGATCATCATTGATTGCCTTTCAGAACCCATGCTCTTGCTCAAGGTTGAGCTTTTCACAGTGTAGCTTCTCATGAGTCTTTAAAAGCTCTCGATGATCTTCCAAGGTGGTTTCATGAGCTAACTGTAGAGTGTTTAGTTCTTTAGTAAGACACTCAATTCCTTCTTATCATCGTCATTCGTTTTATCTTGATTAGCATAATTAATAGCAAGTTCATCATAGTTTTCATAACTAGATTTGTCAACCAGTAAATCATCATCACCTAGCAAATCATCTTCATCACTATTGAAATCAACATACTTGGGGTGTGATACCTTTGGGCCTTTAGCCATGAAGCATCTTCCAACACCCTCATTTGGTGAGTCAAATATGTCATAAGAGTTGGTTGACACAAGTGCTAGACCGGCAACACCTTCATCTTGACTATATTCAGAGTCGGAGTGATAACTTCTCTCAGAGTGATGGTCGGAGTCGAAGCCGGATACCCATTCACCAACATGAGCTTGATGTCTTCGTTTTGTGTAGCTCCTTGATGACTTGTCCTTCCTTTCCGAATCCTTGCTTCTGTGAGAGGTTCTTCATTCATAATGATCATCTCTACACCTTATTTCTCTTGGAGGTGATTCTTCTCTTCTACTTCTCCTTTTAGGTGAGTCTTCTCTTCTTTTGTAGGGAGTCTTACACTCATTGGAGTAGTGTCTGGGTCTTCCACAATGGTAGCAATTACGCTCATGACTAGAAGATCTTTTGTCATTGTAGGACCTTGACTTGGAACTTCTTTCTTTGCTTCTACTCTTGTAGAACTTGTTGAAGTTCTTCACCATTAGGCTCAATTCCTCATTGAAGGCTTGTTTCTCACTTGATGATGTAGGAGCATCACAAGAGGCTTTGTAAGCACCACTAGACTTGTTGTGAAGCTCTTCTTTATCCTTGAGTGACATCTCATGAGCAACCATTCTTCCAATGACTTCTGTTGGCTTGAGATCTTTGTAGTTGGGCATCATTTCGATCAATCTGCACACTGTATCATATTTTCCATCCAAGGCTCTTAGGATCTTCTTGATGATGAATCTCTCGGTCATCTCTTCATTTCCTAAGACGGCAATCTCATTTGTGATGAGAGCAAGCCTAGAGTACATTTCAGCGACACCTTCATCATCCTTCATTTTGAACTTGTCAAGCTGAATTTGAAGCACATCCAATTTGGATTCCTTGACGGAGTCGATACCTTCGTGCATATCAATTAAAGTATCCCAAATTTCCTTTGCATTCTCAAGACGACTGATTTTTTAAAATTCTTTGGGGCACATTCCATTGAAGAGGATATCGCAAGCTTGAGCACTGTATTGCAGCATCTTCAACTCTTCTGCGCTAGCTTTATGGTTCGGTTCTCTCCCATCAAAGAATTCACCTTGCAAGCCAATACACACAATAGCCCAAACGGCGGGATTATGTCCAAGAATATGCATTTTTCATCTTATGCTTTCAACTAGCAAAATTAGTACCATCAGAGTAAGGACCTCTACGGTGGTAATTTCCCTTGCTAGACGCCATACTCTCCTAGGTTGTGAAACCAAGGCTATGATCACCAAAGCTATGGAAATCAAGGGAAATGGAGACCAAAGCTCTTATACCACTTCTTGGATCGAAGTATGTCTAGAGGGGGGTGATTAGACTACTTGACCCAATAAAAATCTAGCCTTTTCCCAATTTTAAGTCTTGGCAGATTTTAGCAACTTAGCACAAGTCAAGCAATCAACCTTCACATGCAAATCTAAGAGTATAGCAGCGGAATGTAAATCATTGCATACGAAGGTAAAGGGGAGGAGTTTTAGAGGGAGCAAACGCAATGTAGACACGGAGATTTTTGGCATGGTTCCGATGGGTGGTGCTATCGTACATCCACGTTGACGGAGACTTCAACCCACGAAGGGTAACGGTTGCACGAGTCCCCGGAGGGCTCCACCCATGAAGGGTCCATGAAGAAGCAACCTTGTCTATCCCACCATGGCCATCGCCCATGAAGGACCTGCCTCACTTGGGTAGACCTTCATGAAATAGGCGATCTCCTTGCCCTTACAAAACCCTTGGTTCAACTCCACAATCTTGACGGAGGCTCTCAAGTGACACCTAACCAATCTAGGAGACACCACTCTCCAAAAGGTAATAGATGGTGTGTTGAGGATGAACTCGTTGCTCTTGTGCTTCTAATGATAGTCTCCCCAACACTCAACTCTCTCACACAGATTTGGATTTGGTGGAAAGATGATTTGAGTGGCACTACTGCAGGATGCTGCTAACGCGACACAACGATCAGAGACCCTTCAAGAAACTGTGTGCGATGTCATAATCGCAAACGGTGCTGTATGAAAACCCTCAAAAATGTGTAAAACATTTGCGATGATGGATGCATCAAACACGTTTCAGGTTTTAGTTGCATGTGTGATGAAGGGCATACAGTTCAATTCAATGAACTATTTGTGATGAGGAGGAACAAAAGAAACGGGCAGCCAGATGGAGGCGTGTGCGATGCACAACATACGGTTCACGCGGATGAACTGTTTGTGATTAGGCAACACAAAAGAAACGGTCAGCCAGATCAAAGATGTGTGCGATATACTGGATGCGGTTCACTCGGATGAACTGTTTGCATTGACACAAGAGAACAGAAACGGCTCAACTTAACAAGATGTGTGTGATACGCGGCCAACAGGTCTGTAATCAGAAATGTGTCTGAAGACCGATAAGAACACATACGGTTGCTGCTAATAACACGTGTGTGTTGTGCGATGGGATTGCAGACAGAACAACATACACACACACACACACACACACACACACACACACACACACACACATACATAAACACTATTCTGATCACGAGATCAGAATAATATTCTGATCACACCCTGACCTGCCCCGCTAGTAGTACCTTGAACTTCCCTGTGAACTAGGTTGAACTTCCGCCAACTTTGCTGAAATGGGGCTTGCGATATACCGTTGGAAAGCTATGGGCACCAGTATCATGACCCAAGTTAAATTTTTGACAAAATGTAAGCGGTTTAAGAGCAGTTTTGAAAACCGTTTTCTCCTCACACAAAAAACGTGAATCATATTTTTGATCGCATTTCTAAACCGTTTATCGGAATGAGGCATATAATATGGTGTTGGAAAGCTGCTGCAAAACCGCTCCTTCCACATGTTTAAACTTTTCTCTAATTCCCTATGGTTAAAGAGTAATTTGAAAAAACATAAAATTTCGTAAACCGAACAGCTGAGTTCGTTTTTTCGATGTCATTTCTAAACGGCTAATCCAATGGAGGCATATGATATGGCATTGGAAAGCTTATGAAAATGCGCTACTTTTTCATCTTGAATTTTTTTCTAATTTTGAATGGTTTAAGAGTAATTTAGAAAATGGTCCAAGTCCTACCGAGTTTGTATTTTCGAGCTAATTTCTTAACCGTGCGTCTGAATGCAGCAAATTGTATGGCGTTGGGAAGCTTGAGCAAATGCGAAACTTTTTGGTATGTATTGTTGCTCCCAATTCTTTACGGTTTTAAGTCAGTTTCGAAAATGGCAAAAAACGTATTTTCGTCGTAATTTCTACGAACTTTATCGGAATGGGGCAAATAATATACCGCTGAAAAGCTATGGAAAATGTGAAACTTTTTCATGTTGATGGTTTTCTATGATTCCCAGCCGTTTTCAAGTAATTTTGAAAACGGCGGGATCATGTGTTCTGCCTTTATCGTGAAACAGATTCTTCAAAAATGCACCACGTGAAGAACCTGAACTTCTCGGCGTGTGTACCTGAACTTCACTCTGTTTTGCACATGATTTTTTTGCTCGTAGGTCTCCATCCACTGCTTGTAACTCTCCATCCTTTCACCGGAATTGAGCAGGTGATATACCGATGGAAAGCTGCTGTAAGCACGCAAGTTTACCGTGTTTATCATCTTTTCATACTCGCGATGATTTTCAAAGTTTTTCATCTAAAATTCATTCAGCGTAGTAGTTGAACTTCCTGCTGTTTTCACGTTGAACTTCTGTGACGTGTTTTTGTTTGTAATTTTCTCATCCATTTGTTAGGGTTACACAAATAATATTCCTTTCGTACAAACGTCTCTCACAATAATTTTTTTAACTTTCTTCGACCGAGGTCTTGAACTTACACAAATGATATTCCTTCTGTTTTGAAGTAAATTAAAAAATGATGAGATCATGATTTCTGCCTTCATCGCGAATGGAAATACACTGCATGAAGTTGTTGGACTTCTGGGGCATGTATGTCTGAACTTCACTCTATTTTGACGTGTTGTTCTTTGCCCGTAACTCCTAAACCATTTAACGGAACTGAGAAAATGATATACCGATGGAAAGCTATTGAAAACACGCAACTTTTTCATGTTGATCAGTTTTTCATACTCGCGACAGTTCAAAATATTTTTTTGAATGCGTAAAAATGTGTTTTAACGGTGTGCATAAAAACTTATAAACCATTCATCGGAATATACCATACAATGTACCATTGGAAAGCTTATGAATGGAAGCATCTTTTTCAAGTAGACATACATTACACTTTTTTGTTGTTTGAGAGCAGTTTTAAAAATGGCAAAAACAACGTCGTTTTTGCCTGTTTTTTACATGTAATTGAAGATCACACGTCTCGCACTAGAGATCTTAAACTTCACCGGGAGGAGCACGTGAACTTTTTGCAACAAACGTTTTAGGCTTTTAATTTTATATTCTTTTATTCTCACCTGAAACACATTCCGTGTAGTAGTTGAACTTCCCGTTGTTTTCTCCTTGAACTTCTATCACGTATTTTTGTTCAACCTCTCTCACAAAAAATTTTAAACTTTCTCGGGCCGAGCACTTGAACTTCTAGCAACAAAACTTTTAGCCTTTGCTTTTTCATTCTTTTTTCATACAAAATGCACATAGTGTAGTACTTGAACTTCCCGCAGTTATCAATCCGAACTTCTCTTGATTACATGAAAATATCTGAGTTTTTATAGACATCAAACCGCTCTACCTTTTTATTTGAACTTCATTGTGTTTTTTAGAAATGTGAAAATTTGAGGTTTTTTAGAAACATAGAACTTCTTCATTATTTGGAATTGAACTTATTGGTTTTATTCTTTAGTAACTAGAAAAATCTCATTTTTCAAATAAATATCAAACTTTTCCGCCTTTTCCAATTGAACTTCATGGTTTTATTCTCTAGTAACTAGAAAACCTAAGTTTTTTACATACATTTAACTACTCCATTTTTTGGAATTGAACTTCTTGATTTTAATCTTTAGCATTGGGGAAAAATGCCCAAAATGGCATTGTTTTTTGAGCTTATAAATCCTAAGGTTTAATATACTTTGAACTTCTCAGTTATTTTCATTTGAACTTCACATATTTTATTTTTTTGAGTAAAGAATTGTCTTTGATTTTAAAATAAACATCAAATTTGTCTTTTTTTTCTATTTTCGAACTTCATGGTTTAATCTTTAGTATCGGGGAAAATCCTAGTTTTCGAAAAAACGGGGAAAATATTTTAAAACTTTTTTAGTTGTTCCCTTATTTTAATTCAAACTTATTAGTTTGATTCTTTAGCAACGAGAATGTGAGATTTTTACAAAATTTGAAGTTCTTTGTTATTTTAATTTGAACTTCATAGTTTTATTCTTTAGTAACGAGGAAAATCGAGTTTTTTTAACTTCCTTGTTTTAAAAAATTGAACTTCTTGGTTTTATTTTTAATAATGTGAAAATTCTGAAATTTTTATGGACATCAAAGTTCACCATTTTTTAAACTTGAACTCCTTAGTTTATTGGTTAGTAACGGGGAAAATCCTTTTTTATATAAACAATGAAACTGCACCATTATTTTAATTTGAACTTCTAGTTTTTATAGAATGGGGGAAATCTGTTTTTACAAAATCTTTTGAAATGCTCCTCTTTTTTAATTTGGACTTCTCTGATTTTTTTATAAATGGGGAAAATTTGTTATAAAGATTTTTGAAGTACCTTTTTTATTTGAACTTCTTGCTCAAATTTTTAAAATTCCAAATTTGACTTTTAGATATTAAAAACTTCATTTTTTAACGTCGACCTGCTTCGGTTTTTAAATTTGAACTTCTTATAGAAATTTGTCGTGACATTTTAAAGCATTTTTTGCTTTTCAAGGAAACGGCCTCAGCGGTTTTTTTTCATTTGATGATTTTTCTTCTCTATGTAGCACACGTGAACTTTGGAATTTCTGAAACATGAACTTCACGTGCTATTATTTTTTATGAAACTCCATAGTTTTTATTCTTTGAATTCCATTATTTTTTTGTGTACATTTTTTTGTTTGAACTTCGATATTTGTTACACCTGAACTTTCGAAATCACCCCTTTTTTATACATTAACTGTTTTGTGTTTTTAATTTTGATCTTTCTTGTTTTGTACCAAACATTGAACTTCTCTGTTTTTTAAATTTGATCTTCTCTAGTTTTATTTTAATGTTTTTTCAAAATTGGGAAAACCTATTTTTTTATAAAAAAATTATCCGCTTTTTTTTCATTTGGCGTTCCTTTTTTTATAAACATTGTTACTTCTCTATTATTTAGTTTTGAACCTCTAGTTTATTTTTAAAAAAGAGAGAAAATCCATTTTTTTATTTTTTAAATGCTTAGTTTTCTAAATCTGAACTACTTAGAGTCCCTTTTTTAAGAAACAACTAAAGTTACTAAAAAATTAAGAATTCTCTACTTTCTAAGAACTTAATATAATGTATATTTTTGTGAACTTTTTTATTTTTCGTGTGACACTTTTTATGCATTTTTTTGTTCTCGGTGAAATGGCCTAGGTAGTTCTTTTTTTGGATGAAATTCTTATATATGTTATACCTCCGAACTTCAAATTTTATTGAACATAGCTCATGCCCTGAGATTGCTAAACAAACAAAAGATTCCACGTCAACTCGGCTTACAAACAACTAACCCTCGTCCTCTCTCAAGACAAACATAGGAACACACACACGGGCTTCTTCACGCCCACACCTTTTCACCACTAGTAACACAACATGAGAAATTTGTGAAAAACAAACACATCATGAGCTATCGACATAAGCCAGCTATTTTGCACCGTGTTAAAAAAACTATTTTGCACCACCTCGTGAAGCACCATGTGTAGCATCCACGATTGACCAGTCAAAATCAATCCACTAGTAACTATAGCACAAAATCAAACAAGAAAGCACTACACAAGTCTCTCTGAACTCTAAAGGCTGCCTCTGCACTCTGCAATGGCAGGAGGAGGAGAAGGAGGCGAGCTGCGGCTGCTGGGCACCTGGATGAGCCCCTGGGTGATCCCCGTGAAGGTGGCGCTGTGGATGAAGGGCATGAGCTACGAGTATGTCGAGCAGGACCTGCAACCCAAGAACGACCTCCTGCTCAGCTCCAACGAGTAGGAGGGCGCGCCGGACCAAAGGGCAGGCCGCCCCGGAGGGGAGGGAAGGTCGCGACGGCATAGAAGGAAGTTCGCGCCGGACGGGAGGAAAGGGCGCGCCACAGGGGAGGTTGGGGCGGGGCGAAGGGCGTGTGGCCGACGAGTGGTGGCGGCACAAGACACTCTGAATGTACTAAAAAATATTGTACATCTCTGAACCTTAAGCCACATTCACTCTGAAGTTCATAGAAATATAGAGATTTAGTGAGAACACATGAATGGACAGAGCAAAAATTCAAAAAAATGATCAACAATGGGAAGAACACAAACATTGGCTACAGCCTCCCCCTCTCCGTTGAAGGTAGCAGCAACTTGGAGAAGATACAAGCATGAAGGTCGAGCTTTGGCCTCGGATAGGTCGCTGCTTAGGCCTTAACAGTTCGTCGACGGTGCGAGATGAGTGGCCATGGCGGTGGGATCCAGTAGTTGCAGCCCGAGCTTTCTCCGGCGACCTGCTGCTTCACGGGTTGTTCTCCGACTGTGGCATCGCGCAGGGACGTGGGCCTTCTAGCGAAGCACAGGAAGAAGCAGGGGAAGCCGCTGTCGAGCTTTCTTGCATGGGGTTGCAACGGCTTGACTGATCCACCGGCTTGCGAGGTCGCGGGAACCGGCAGTGAGGCGGGATCCAACACGGGCTCCGGCTTATCTGGCCGGGGTATGTTGTTGCCGGCGCGACAGGGTGGGAGAACGACATCAGCGGGGAGGAAGGAGAAGATCCATCTCGCGGCAGAGACGAGATCCATCTCGCAGCACTGCGCGGGAGTTGCCGGCGACCCCCAGGGTTGTAGGGGCGGTGGACCCGATGTGGAGCAGTAGCGGAGGGAGGAAGGCTGGCTCGCACCGGGAGGAGGCCTCGCGCCGGGAGGAGGCGGGAGGCGGCGGCTCGCCGGGAGGAGGCGCGGGCGTCGGTGCCGGGATGAGGCGGGGTCAGCGGCGCGTCGTGTGGAGGTGGTGGGATGGTGCGGCGGTGGTGGTCCGGAGCTGGGCCAGCGGTGGGTCGGTGACTGCCGGGGATGAGAATTTGGGCTGGGACAGGGGAGATCGGGAGGAGATTAGGGATCGGGGGAAGGTGGAGGACAGGTGCGGTCGTGGGTGGGCTTTTTTGCGAGTTTGGAAGGTCGGGAACGTGTAGATCGAGCCCTATATAGGCCTGACGTGATCCAAATAACTATTCTGATCCCAGGATCAGAATAGTGTTATCCTATACACACACACTTATAAGGACATGCTTGCATAATAAAATTAAACATCCACTTACATAGGTAGCTACTACAACCATGGCATTTGCACACACCAAAGTAAACTATTACATGCATAATTACATAGGTGGCTACTACACACATGACATTTCTACACATACCAATAAAGTAAACTATATATTACATGCATGATTAACTAGCATAAACGGTCATCTGATCATCATCTAATTGTTGTGACGCTTGCTCTTCTTGTGGCTCGATCCGGGCTCGTCGATTTGGGTAACGAGGCACTTCATTATGTCAACGATCCGCTTGTGAATCTCGTAGCATGTGTACACGCTCTTGGCCACAAACCTGAGGTGAGGTTCAGCCAGTTGCCGCATCCAGGCCTTGTGCCAGGATACGGGACTTGTTCTCTGGGCATCCTGCTTCATCTTTTTGTAGTAGGGGTCGATGATGGCTGAGGCGAGTTCGACCAGGGAGTCCTCCTTCGTGCTGCCCCATATCCTATAGTGGTCACGGATTTCGACAAGGTTCTTGCAGGCCAAGCCCGTAACATTGCGTGCTTTTACATCGTCTTTGGTATCCACCGTGGCGAACTTGTAGTCGGTGCTGTTCACAAACCTGTTGAAATGGGCGCAAGGCCCTGTGGACATGCAGTAGTGGTAGATGAGGACATTTTGGCGCACACACGACTGGGCGACAACAACCTTCTGATCTATGCTGGGATGACCGGCAGTGTACTGGAGGTCGATGCCGACCACCTTGTACTTGTCTCCAGCAAGCAACTACTCAACGCTGTTGATGTAGTCGTCCACCACGGCCGGGTCGATGGTGTACACCACCGAGAGATCCGTCTCCCTCGCGTGGGTCTCCACTCTATGCTCGCCGAACTCCATTGGAGCGCCGTCGGACTTCCCTTCTCTATGTGTCGTCGTGGGTGTGCTTGTTGTGTTGTGGGGCGCGATCGAAAGGTTGAAGAGACTAAGGTTATAATGGCCGCACGAATTAAAGGGGAAGCCGGACGGCCAGGAATATCGGCAGGCCCTGATGGCAGTTCTAATTTGCAGCGCGTAACTCCATCGTGCCGCATGTAACTGCATCGCGTGGCAACACGCGCGGCGCAACCGCATGCATATGGGGCCCCTGACGTGATCGTGAGCACGCCCAACCGCTGGCAAAGCATGCGCGGAGGGACGCGAGCAGAGCGCTCTGCGGTCGCCTCAAGAAAAAGTTGTCCACAAGCCGAGTGCGCCGACGGACGCGAGCAGAGCGCGCCAACGAACGCGACCGAGCGTGCCGCGGCGCCTAATGGCGAGCAGAGCTTGCCGAGGGACACGAGCAGGGGACGGCACAGTGATACGTGGCAAATAAGACGAACTGTGCGAGCGATGTCGGAGACATCAAGCACGAATTAGATTAGAGTTGCGTGTGCGATACGTGGCAGGCAGTTGATTCATCAGAGCTGTTTGTGATGGAATAAGCTGTGTGTGTTGCGGGCAAACGCTTGCTGGTGTATAACCTTAAATTTAACCAAAAAGTGTTAATGCATGTTACAAAAATTGTATAGCTAGAAACTATGTTCAAATACGACTCCAACAATATAATCTATGGCGACATGCATTCGTATTTTATTAGTTAATAAATCCTACTTATAAACCAGGATGGGGGTATAGTAGGTAATTAAATCACAAGCGTTTTTTATTAACTGTATGTGTACGTGTCCTCTCGTCCTCCTCTCTCACGTCTTGTCACCCTGCTGCCGCAGACGGCTTACAGCGCAAGCTTGCGCAGCGCGCGGGGGCGTTCTTTTGGCCAAACGGTGGCACCAATGAATCGTCGGTGATCCTGTTCCCATGCAACCTCGCAGGTTCCCGCGCAAGCTTCCCGCCCGACTTCGTGAAATCCCCCAAAATCCCAATGCTTACCGGCCTGCTATAAAAACCCTCACGTTCGGTGAGTCCTGCGTCGCATTTTTCCCTCCCTCCCTATAGCTTATCTCGTCAGCTTCTTCCGCAATCACCAATGGCACTGGTCCATCGTCGTCGTTCAGCCACTCCGCCGTCATCGGAGGATGATACGTCTCCGTCGTATCTGTAATTTTTGATTGTTCCATGCCAATATTATACAACTTTCATATACTTTTGGCAACTTTTTATACTATTTTTGGGACTAACATATTGATCCAGTGCCCAGTGCCAGTTCCTGTTTGTTGCATGTTTTTTGTTTCGCAGAAAATCCATATCAAACGGAGTCCAAACGGGATAAAAACTGACAGAGATTTTTTTGGAATATATGTGAATTTTGGGAAGTGAAATCAACGTGAGATGATGCTTGAGGGGCCCACGAGGCAGGGGGCGCGCCCCAGGGGGTCAGGCTCGCCCTGGGCCCTCATGGACACCCCGTAAGGCCGTTGGTACCCTTCTTTCGCCGCAAGAAAGCTAATATCCGGATAAAAATCATGTCCAAAATTAAGCCCAATCAGAGTTACAGATCTCTAGGAATTTAAGAAACGGTGAAAGGGTAGAATCCGGAGCGCAGAAACAGAGAGAGACAGATCCAATCTCGGAGGGGCTCTCGCCCCGCCCATGCCATGGAGGCCATGGACTAGAGGGGAAACCCTTATCCCATCTAGGGAGAAGGTCAAGGAAGAGGAAGAAGGGGGCTCTCCCCCCCTCTCTTTCAGTGGCATCAGAACGCCGCCGGGGCCATCATTATCACTGCAATCTACACCAACAACTTCACTGCCATCATCACCAACTCTTCCCCCCTATATGCAGCGGTGTAACCCCTCTTTTACCTGATGTAATCTCTACTTAAACATGGTGCTCAACGCTATATATTGTTTCCCAATGATGTATGGCTATCCTATGATGTTTGAGTAGATCCGTTTTGTCCTATGGGTTAATTGATGATCGTGATTGGTTTGAGATGCATGTTTTTATTATTGGTGCTGTCCTATGGTGCTCTCCATGTCACGCAAGCATGAGGGATCCCCGCTGTAGGGTTTGCAATATGTTCATGATTTGCTTATGGTGGGTGGCGTGAGTGATAGAAACACAGACCCGAGTAAGTAGGTTTTTTGCGTATGGGAATAAAGAGGACTTGATGCCTTATAATGCTATGGTTGGGTTTTACCTTAATGATCTTTAGTAGTTGCGGATGCTTGCTAGAGTTCCAATCATAAGTGCATATGATCCAAGAAGAGAAAATATGTGAGTTTATGCCTCTCCCTCAAATAAAATTGCAATAATGATTACCGGTCTAGTTATCGATTGCCTAGGGACAAATAACTTTCTTGTGTGACAACAAGCTATCTACTAAAATTAACTTAGTTGTGTCTTCATATAACCATCCCTTACTTTTTATTTACGCGCTCTTTATTATCTTGCAAACCTGTCCAACATCACCTACAAAGTACTTCTAGTTTCATACTTGTTCTAGGTAAAGCAAACATTAAGCGTGCGTAGAGTTGTATCGGTGGTCGATAGAACTTGAGGGAATATTTGTTCTACCTTTAGATCCTCATTGGGTTCGACACTCTTACTTATTGAAAGAGGCTACAATTGTTCCCCTATACTTGTGGGTTATCAAGACCTTTTTCTGGCGCCATTGCTGGGGAGTTATAGCGTGGGGTGAATATTCTCGTGTGTGCTTGTTTGCTTTATCACTAAGTAATCTTTATTTGCTGTTCTAAGTTGTTATGTATCTTTAGTTATGGATATGGAACAGGAATTACCAAAAAATAGGTTTACTTGCTACTCATGGAGATGGGGAACCTCCTAAAACCCTCGATGCTCATTATGTGAAAGATATTATGTACTACTTTGATAATCCTAAGAAAACCCCATTCAACTTTATAATGGGAGTAATGTTGGATCAACGTGAATACTTTAGGGATTATCGCTTGACTCAAAAAGGGAAATTATTATGGGATCAAATTTATATGTTGCATTGGTATGCTCGGCAACTATGCCTGAGATATGATTATACTTGTTGCTCTAGGATGAAGGCTCCACACCTTCCCTTTTCATGTGAATTTAATGATGATGAAACCTTGGTTTCTTATGCTAATGGTATATATGATTATTATGATGTGGAACAAATAGAAGAATTCGTTGCTTTTATGGGTGCTTATGAAATTGAATATTTGTTTAAAGAGTTTGAAGATTTTGATGATTCAGTTTATAGACCTGAAAATTTAGCTATCCTTAAATATTTCTATGAGAATTATAAATACAATTATGATATTGATGAATTTATTGAGAAAGTCTACGCTGTCCAAGAAGAGACTAATATTTTGCCGGAGTCTATGGAAGAAGAAATTGATGAAACTGTGAGCTCATTGGATGAAAAAGATGATGAGGAGAGTGAAGAACAAAAGGAGGAAGAGCGGATTATCTACCCATGCCCACCTTCTAATGAGAGTAACTCTTCAACTCATACATTGTTTAATTTCCCTCCGTGCTTACCGAAGGATGATTGCTATGATGATTGTTATGATCCCGTTGATTCTTTTGAAATATCCCTTTTTATGATGCTTGCTATGCTTGTGGCCAAGATGCCAATATGATTATGCTTATGGGGATGAACTTTCTATAGTCCCTTATGTTAAACATTAAATTGTTGCTATTGCACCCATGCATGATAGTCCTATTATCTATTTGAATTCTCCTGACTACACTATATCAAAGAAGTTTGCCCTTATTAAGGATTATATTGATGGGTTGCATTTCATTACTACACCCGATGATTTTGATAGATGTAATATGCATGTGCTTGCTGCTCCTACTTGCAATTATTATGAGAGAGGAACTACATCTCCGCCTCTCTATGTTTCCAGTATGATAAAATTGCAAGAAATTGTTTATGCTATGCATTGGCCTTTACTATGTGTGCATGAATTGTTCTTTTATGACATGCCGATGCATAGGAAGAGAGTTAGAATTCGTCATTACATGATATATGTTGCTTTGTGCTCACTACTAAATCACAAATCATTGTTAATTAAATTTGGCTTTGATATACCTTGGGATCCGGGTGGATTCATTACTTGAGAACTATATGCCTAGCTTAATGGCTTTAAAGAAAGCGCTGCCAGGGAGACAACCTGGAAGTTTTAGAGAGTCATTTATTTCTTTTGAGTGCTTTTATATAGTTTAAAAACAAAAATAAAATAAAGAGGGGAACCCAAAACTTTTCAAAAAGGAAAGCGAAAGTGAGAGAGACAAGCATTGTTGAAGTGGGGGAGCTCCTTGAACTTTGTTCATGCTCACGGAAACTTTGTGAATCTTGATTACAGAAAATTTTCAACAAAAATAATTATCCCCTTGTACAATTCCATTGGATTATAAAAATAATGTGCCAACGTTTGCCTTTAGGATGTTTACATTGCTTGTTGGTTTGTGCGGTGCAGAACAGAAACTTTGGCTGTAGTGCGTGATTTTACATTTTTTACTGGAATGTCAAACGGTTCTGAAACTTTTTGCACTGTATTTCTATACAAATTTTTTATTTTTCCTAATTATTTGAGAATTTTTTCAGTACAGGAAGTATGGTGAATATTCAGATTATTACAGACTCTCCTGTTTAAGACAGATTCTGTTTTTGATGCATAGTTTGCTTGTTTTGATGAAACTATCAATTTCTATCAGTGGATTAAGCCATGAAAAAGTTATATTACAGTAGATACAATGCAAAAACAAAATATTAATTGGTTTTCAACAGTACTTAGAGTAGTGATTTTCTTTATTATACTAACGGATCTTACCGAACTTTTTGTTAAGTTTTGTGTGATTGAAGTTTTCAAGTTTTGGGAAAGATCACGATGGATGAAGGAATAAGGAGTGGCAAGAGCCTAAGATTGGGGATGCCCGAGGCACCCCAAGGAAATATTCAAGGACTCCCAAGCAACCAAGCTTGGGGATGCCTCGGAAGGCATCCCGGGCATCCCCTCTTTCTTCTAACAATCATCGGTAATTTTACTTGGAGCTATATTTTTATTCGTCACATGATATGCATAAATCTTGGAGCGTCTTTTGCATTTAGTTTTCACTTTTCTTTGATGCACCATGCTGGTATGTGATAGTCCTTGGTTGATTTATAGAATGCTCATTGCACTTCACTTATTTCTTTTGAGTATGGCTTTATAGAATGCTTCATGTGCTTCACTTATATCATTTGAAGTTTGGATTGCATGTTTCTCTTCACATAGAAAACCGCCATTTGTAAAATGATCTTTTGCTTCACTTATATTTGTTAGAGCATGGGCATATCTTTTGTAGAAAGAATTAAACTCTCTCGCGTCACTTGTATCTATTTAGAGAGAGGATAGGAATTGGTCATTCACATGGTTAGTCATAAAATCCTACCTAAAACTTGTAGATCACTGAATATGATATGTTTGATTCCTTGCAATAGTTTTGCGATATAAATATGGTGATATTAGAGTCATGCTAGTGGGTAGTTGTAGATTGTAGAAATACTTGTGTTGAAGTTTGTTATTCCCGTAGCATGCACGTATGGTGAACCGTTATGTAACGAAGTTGGAGCATGAGGTATTTATTGATTGTCTTCCTTATGAGTGGCGGTCAGGGACGAGCGATGGTCTTTTCCTACCAATCTATCCCCCTAGGTGCATGCGCGTAGTACTTTGTTTCAATGACTAATAGATTTTTGCAATAAGTATGTGAGTTCTTTATGACTAATGTTGAGTCCATGGATTATACGCACTCTCACCCTTCCATCATTGCTAGCCTCTTCGGTACCGTGCATTGCCCTTTCTCACCTCGAGAGTTGGTGCAAACTTCGCCAGTGCATCCAAACCCTGTGATATGATACACTCTATCACACATAAGCCTCTTCCTCAAAACAGCCACCATACCTACCTATCATGGCATTTCCATAGCCATTCCGAGATATATTGCCATGCAACTTCCATCATCTTCATATACATGACTTGAGCATCATTGTCATATTGCTTTGCATGACCATAAGATAGCTAGCATCATGTTTTCATGGCTTGTCATTTTTTGATGTCATTGCTATGCTAGATCATTGCACATCCCAGTACACCGCCGGAGGCATTCATATAGAGTCATATCTTTGTTCTAGTATCGAGTTGTAATATTGAGTTGTAAGTAAATAAAAGTGTGATGATCATCATTATTAGAACATTGTCCCATGTGAGGTTATCAAACTAAAAGTGGCCAAAGAAGCCCCAAAAAATAGAGAGAGGCCAAACAAGCCTACAAAAAAAGAAAAAAGAGAGAAAAAGATAAAAAAAAAGAGAGAAAAGAGAGAAGGGACAATGTTACTATCCTTTACCACACTTGTGCTTCAGAGTAGCACCATGTTCTTCATATAGAGAGTCTCTTGAGTTATCACTTTCATATACTAGTGGGAATTTTCATTATAGAACTTGGCTTGTATATTCCGACGATGGGCTTCCTCAAACGCCCTAGGTCTTCATGAGCAAGCATGTTGGATGCACACCCACTTAGTTTTAGTTTGAGCTTTCATACACTTATAGCTCTTAGTGCATCCGTTGCATGGTAATCCCTACTCCTCGCATTGACATCAATTTTGATGGGCATATCCATAGCCCGTTGATTAGCCATGTCGATGTGAGACTTTCGCTTTTTTGTCTTCTCCACACAACCTCCACCATCATATTCTATTCCACCTATAGTGCTATGTCCATGGCTCACGCTCATGTATTGCGTGAAAGTTGAAAAGGTTTGAGAACGTCAGATGTATGAAACCATTATTTGGCTTGTCATCGGGGTTGTGCATGATTTGAATATTTTGTGTGGTGAAGATGGAGCATAGCGAGACTATATGATTTTGTAGGGATAACTTCCTTTGGACATGTAATTTTGAAAAGACATGATTGCTTTATTAGTATCCTTGAAGTATTATTGTCTTAATGTCAAATGGTAGATGATAACCCACAAGTATAGGGGATCGCAACAGTTTTCGAGGGTAAAGTATTCAACCCAAATTTATTGATTCGACACAAGGGGAGCCAAAGGATACTCTCAAGTATTAGCAGCTAAGTTTCAATTCAACCACACCTAGAAACTTAATATCTGCAGCAAAGTGTTTAGTAGCAAAGTAATATGATAGTAGTGATAATGGTAGCAAAAGGTAACAGTAGTAAAAGTAATGTTTTTGATATTTTGTAGTGATGATAGCAATAGCAACGTAAAAGTAAATAAGCGAAGAACAATATATGGAAAGCTCATAGGCAATGGATGAGTGATGGAGAATTATGCCGGATGCGGTTCATCATGTAACAGTCATAACCTAGGGTGACAGAGAACTAGCTCCAGTTCATTGATATAATGTAGGCATGTATTCTGAATATAGTCATACCTGCTTATGGAAAAGAACTTGCATGGCATCTTTTGTCCTACCCTCCCGTGGCAGCAGGGTCCTTACAGAAACTAAGGGATATTAAGGCCTCCTTTTAATAGAGAACCAGAACAAAGCATTAACACATGGTGAATATATGAACTCCTCAAACTACGATCATCACCGGTAAGTATCCCAATTATTGTCACTTCGGGGTTAACGGATCATAACACATAATAGGTGAATATAGACTTGCAAGATAGGATCAAGAACACTCATATATTGATGAAAACATAATAGGTTCAGATCTGAAATCATGGCACTCGGGCCCTAGTGACAAGCATTAAGCATATCAAAGTCATAGCAACATCAATCTCGAAACATAGTGGACACTGGGGATCAAACCCTAACAAAACTAACTCGATTACATGATAGATCCCATCCAAGCCATCACCGTCCAGCAAGCCTACGATGGAATTACTCACGCAAGGTGGTGAGCATCATGAAATTGGTGATGGAGGATGGTTGATGATGACGATGGCGACGGAATACCCTCTCCGGAGCCCCGAACGGACTCCAGATCAGCCCTCCCGAGAGGTTTTAGGGCTTGGCGGCGGCTCCGTATCGTAAAACGCGAAGACGCAACTGGGGCCCCACGAGGTAGGGGGCACACCCTAGGGGGGCAGGCGCACCCCCCACCCTCGTGGCAAGGTGGTGGGCCCCCTGGCCTTCATCTTTTGCAGGTATTTTTCTTATTTTCTGAAAAGTGGCTCCATGAAGTGTCAGGTCATTCCGAGAACATTTTCTCCTGCACATAAATAACACCATGGTAATTCTGCTGAAAACAACGTCAGTCCGGGTTAGTTCCATTCAAATCATGCAAGTTAGAGTCCAAATAAAGGGCAAAAGTGTTTGGAAAAGTAGATACGTTGGAGACGTATCAACTCCCCCAAGCTTAAACCTTTGCTTGTCCTCAAGCAATTCAGTTGACAAACTGAAAGTGATAAAGAAAAACTTTTACAAACTCTGTTTGCTCTTATTGTTGTAAATATGTAAAGCCAGCATTCAAGTTTTCAGCAAAGATTATAACTAACCACATTCGCAATAACGCTTAGGTCTCAAGTTTACTCATATCAATAGCATAATCAACTAGCGACCCATAATAATAAATCTCGGATGACAACACTTTCTCAAAACAATCATAATATGATATAAGAAGATGGTATCTCGCTAGCCCTTTCTAAGTCCGCAAAACATAAATGCAGAGCACCTTTAAAGACCAAGGATTGACTAGACATTGTAATTCATGGTAAAAGAGATCCAGCCAAGTCATACTCAATGTAAATTAACAGTAATGAATGCAAATGACAGCGGTGCTCTCCAACTGGTGCTTTTTAATAAGAGGATGATGACTCAGCATAAAAGTAAATAGATAGGCCCTTCGCAGAGGGAAGCAGGGATTTGTAGAGGTGCCAGAGCTTAGTTTTGGAACAGAGGTGAATAATATTTTGAGCGGTATACTTTCATTGTCAACAAAACAACCAAGAGATGGCAATATCTTCCATGCTACACACATTATAGGCGGTTCCCAAACAGAATGGTAAAGTTTATACTCCCCCTTCCACCAACAAGCATCAATCCATGGCTTGCCCGAAACAATGAGTGCCTCCAACTGACAAGAGTCCCAGGGGGAGTTTTGTTTGCAATTACTTTGATTTAGTTTGCATAAAGCATGGGACTGGGCATCCCGGTGACCAGCCATTTATCTCGTGAGTGAGGAGCGGAGTCCACTCCTCTTGAGAATAACCTGCCTAACATGGAAGATACAGACAACCCTAGTTGATACATGAGCTATTCGAGCATACAAAACAGGATATTTATTTGAAGGTTTAGAGTTTGGCACATAAAAATTTACTTGGAACAACAGGTAGATACCGTATATAGGTAGGTTTAGTGGACTCATGTGGAATAACTTTGGGGTTTAAGGGATTTGGATGCACAAGCAGTATTCCCGCTTAGTACAAGTGAAGGCTAGCAAAAGACTGGGAAGCGACTAGCTAGAGAGCGACAACATTCATGAACATGCATTAAAATTAATCAACACCGAATGCAAGCATGAGTAGGATATAATCCACCATGAACATAAATATCGTGAAGGCTATGTTGATCTTGTTTCAACTACATGCGTGAACATGCGCCAAGTCAAGTCACTTAAATCATTCAGAGGAGGATACCACCCTATCATACCACATCATAACTATCTCAATAGCATGTTGGCACGCTAGGTAAAGCATTATAACTCATAGCTAATCAAGCATGGCACAAGAAACTATGATCTCTAGTTGTCATTGCAAACATGTTTATTCATAATAGGCTGAATCAGGAACGATGAACTAATCATATTTACAAAAACAAAAGAGGTCGAGTTCATACCAGCTTTTCTCATCTCAACCAGTCCATCATATATCATCATAATAGCCTTTTACTTGCACGACTGAATAGTGTGAATAATAATAATAGTGCACGTGCATTGGACTAAGCTGGAATCTACAAGCATTCAATAAACAGGAGAAGACAAGGCAATATGGGATCTTTTGTCAGATAAACAATAATGCATATAAGAGCCACTTCAACAATTTAATTATGGTCTTCTCCTATCGACCCCCAAAGAAAAGAAAAGAAATAAAACTATTTACACGAGAAAGCTCCCAACAAGCAAAAAAAGAATAGGAAATCTTTTTGGGTTTTCTTTTTAATTACTACTACAAGCATGGAAATTAAAACTAGCTAGAAGCTACAACTAATTTTTTTGGTTTTTCTTAAGCTTTATTAAACACACAAGAAGAAAGCATAAAAAGGAAATTAAACTAGCATGGATGATACAATGAAAAAGTATGAGCACCGACATCTAGCAATGAGTGTGTGAACATAAATGTAATGTCGATGGGAAATACGTACTCCCCCAAGCTTAGGCTTTTGGCCTAAGTTGGTCTATGGCCACGGCTGGCCTGGCGGATATCCATAATAGTAGTTGGGGTCATACTGCGATGAAGAAGAAGAATGCTCCGATTGCCACTGGCTGACAATCATCTCCGGATCCCACTGGTAATTAGACTGTCATGAGGGATCAACTTGTGGTTCTGGCTCTGGCTCCTCGGCTAGTGCAGGGTTCCGGTAGGCGTGAATAGCCTTCAACGGAACAAGGTACGTGCCTGAAGATAAATCAAACAAAGAAGGAGCAGGCAGGGTAATAGTCTCAGGATGATGTTTATTAAAGAACAATTGATATTTAAGCTCTCCTTCCTTATTCTTAACAATAAAATCATGTGCCACCATACTTTTATAATCTAGATAAACATGGGGCAGCATCTT
Organism: Triticum aestivum; assembly: GCF_018294505.1. Taxonomy (NCBI): domain Eukaryota; kingdom Viridiplantae; phylum Streptophyta; class Magnoliopsida; order Poales; family Poaceae; genus Triticum; species Triticum aestivum. The sequence goes on along the minus strand of NC_057794.1, from coordinate 284,989,966 downwards.
TTCTTCCTTCCCAAAATGCCTAATAGGTATGTTAAAGTGTGCAGCTAGGCATGAAGCATAGATGCCTCCAAAGATGGGGCCCTTGGTACGGTTCAGACTTAACCGTTTGGCAATAATACCGCCCATACTAAAAGTGTTATCACTATATAAACCATGGAGCAGAATAATAATATCAGGGATACTTAGGTTTCCACAGTATACACGACCAATTAAGCAACGACTAGTAAATAATGCAAAGTAACATAAAACAGGAAAATGTATGCTAGTGATTCGTGCATCGGAAACCTTCCTTGTTTCCCCTACAGTGATAGTATCAATAAACCCCTCCACATCATTGCGATGTGGTTCTTCTGTCTTGCCCTCAAAAGGGACTAAACAAATCCGACAAAAATCATAAAGTGACATCTCCTTATGCTCATCATATAAATGAAACTCCACCGTAGGTGGCGAGTTCGTAGAATGGAAATGAAAGTTTTGCACAAAGGTATTTGTGAGTAAGAGATACTGATCGCATTGGTCGTGGAGGAAAGCGGTGAGGCCTGCATTCCCAGCCATTTCATGAAAATCTTCATAAATACCGGTGGCTCTCAAGAAATCATCAGAAGGCCATTCACACGCCCGAATCTCCGCGGTGCGTGGCAAATTATACTTAGGCTTCGGTGCCTTTTCCTTCGAGATTTGGCTCGATGAGCCCCTCAATAGTCTCCTCATCATTTTCTGAAAAATTCTGAAATTTTTAATAACTTCAAAATAAAAGTGAATCAAACTCAATAATATTGATAGTAACTACTCCTACAAGTGCCTAGGGCCTATATCATGCATCAAAACTACTTTTGACCATATAAATTTGACATGCAAGCTCAAGAACAGGGTCACCTAAGCAGCAAAACTTTGCAATGAATAAAGCACTAGAACAAAAACTAATTGGACCAATGGAGGAGTCACATACCAAGGAACAATCTCCCCAAGCAGTTTTGTGAGAGGTGCTTTGAGCAAGGAGATCGAAAATGGCAGCAAGATGAGCTAGAACTCGTGCTTGAGCTGGATATTCGTGTTTGTGGGAGGAAGAAGAAGTGTATGGGTGAAAGGATAAGTGGAGGAGGGCCACCATGGGCCCACGAGGTAGGGGGCGCGCCCTCCACCCTTGTGGGCAGGTGGTTGGCCCCCTGCTGTGTTCTCAGTGCCAAATATTCTAAAATATTCTAGAAAAAATCATATTTAAATTTCAGGGCATTTGGAGAACTTTTATTTTCGAGGTATTTTTATATTGCACGGATAATCAGATAACAGACAGAAAAATATTTTTTTTATTTTTTTTAATATAAATAATAGAAAGTAAAAGTGGGGTACAGAAGGTTGTGCCTTCTAGTTTCATCCATCTCATGATCATCAAAAGGAATCCACTAACAAGGTTGATCAAGTCTTGTTAACGAACTCATTCCAAATAACATGGAACCGGAGAAATTTCGAATAACACTATGTTACCTCAACGGGGATATGCACATCCCCAATAATAAGAATATCATATTTCTTCTTGACAGTAGGAAGAGGAAATTCAAAACCTCCAAATATAATCGATGGAATTTTTCCAATAGAGTTGATACTGTGAAGTTGAGGTTGTTTCCTCGGAAAGTGTACCGTGTGCCCATTACCATTAACATGAAAAGTGACATTGCCTTTAGTGCAATCAATAACAGCCCCTGCAATATTCAAAAAGGGTCTTCCAAGAATAATAGACATACTATCGTCCTCGGGAATATCAAGAATAACAAAGTCCATTAAAATAGTAACATTTGCAACTAAAACAGGCACATCCTCACAAATATCGACAGGTATAGCAGTTGATTTATCAGCCATTTGCAAAGATATTTTAGTAGGTGTCAACTTATTCAAATCAAGTCTACGATATAAAGAGAGAGGCATAACAGTAACACCGGCTCCAAGATCACATAAAGCAGTTTTAACATAATTTCTTTTAATAGAGCATGGTATAGTGGGTACACCGGGATATCCAAGTTTCTTTGGTATTCCACCCTTAAAAGTATAATTAGCAAGCATGGTGAAAATTTCAGCTTCCGGTATCTTTCTTTTATTTGTAATGATATGTTTCTTGTACTTAGCATAAAGATTGGTTTTGAGCATATCAGTTAATCGCATATGCAAAAAGATAGGTCTAATCATTTCAGCAAAGCGCTCAAAATCCTCATCATCCTTTTTCTTGGATGGCTTGGGAGGAAAAGGCATGGGTTTCTGAACCCAAGGCTCTCTTTCTTCACCATGTTTCCTAGCAACTAAGTCTTTCTTATCATAACGTTGATTCTTTGATTGTGGGTTATCAAGATCAATAGCAGGTTCAATTTCTATATCATTATCATTACTAGGTTGAGCATCATCTTGAACATTATTATTAACATTATCACTAGTTTTAGGTTCATTACCAGATTGAGTTTCAGCATCAGAAATAGAAATATCATTTGGATTCTCAAGTGGTTCAATAATAGGTTCACTAGAAGCATGCAAAGTCCTATCATTTTTCTTTTTCTTCCTTTTAGAAGGACTAGGTGCATCTATATTATTTCTCTGAGAATCTTGCACAATTCTCTTAGGGTGGCCTTCAGGATACAAAGGTTCCTGAGTCATTCTACCAGTTCTAGTAGCCACTCTAATAGCATAATCATTATCTTTACTATTCAATTCATTGAGCAAATCATATCCTGGGGACTACGCACACAACCAGGATCAAGAGAATTAAACCATATCTTAGCATCACCCTTTAATGAGAACGGAAATATTTTAAGGATGTAAAAGTAATGAGTTCTCTCATCTTTAGTGAACAGGGTAGCTATATCATTCAATTTAGTAAGATGTGCCACAACAGTTTCAGATTCATAACCATGAAAAGGATCCGATTCAACCAAAGTAATTATATCACGATCAACAGAGAATTCATAATCCTAATCATTAACACAGATAGGTGAAGTAGCAAAAGCAGGATCAGGTTTCATTCTAGCACTTAGAGATTGCTTACTCCATTTAGCTAATAACCTTTTTAGTTCATTTCTATTTTCGCAAGCTAAGATAGCAAAAGAAGCTTCTTGATCAAAAACATAACCCTTAAGAATAACAAGTGATTCTTCATCATCACTTTCATCAGTATCATCAGATTCAATATTTTCAATTTCTCTAGCCCTAGAAATTTGTTCATCAAGAAAATCACTAAGAGGCACAGTAGTATCAGGCATAGAGATAGTTTCATCATAAGTATCATGCATAGCAGACGTGGCATCATCAATAACATGCGACATATCAGAACGAATAGCAGAAGCAGGTGTAGGTGTCGTAAACTTACTCATAACAGAAGGTGAATCAAGTGCAGAGCTAGATGGCAGTTCCTTACCTCCCCTCGTAGTTGAGGGATAAATGTTGGTTCTTGGATCTTTCAAGTTCTTCATAATGATAAGTAGATATATATCCCAAGTGAATCAAAGAATAGAGCTATGCTCCTCGGCAACGGCGCCAGAAAATAGTCTTGATAACCCACAAGTACAGGGGATCGCAACAGTTTTTGAGGGTAAAGTATTCAACCCAAATTTATTGATCCGACACAAGGGGAGCCAAAGAATACTCTCAAGTATTAGCATCTGAGTTGTCAATTCAACCACACCTGGAAACTTAATATCTGCAGCAAAGTGTTTACTAGCAAAGTAATATGATAGTAGTGATAATGGTAGCAAAAGGTAACAGTAGTAAAAGTAATGTTTTTGGTATTTTGTAGTGATGATAGAAATAGCAACGGAAAAGTAAATAAGCGAAGAACAATATATGGAAAGCTCGTAGGCAATGGATCAGTGATGGAGAATTATGCCAGATGCGGTTCATCATGTAACAATCATAACCTAGGGTGACACAGAACTAGCTCCAGTTCATTGATATAATGTAGGCATCTATTCCGAATATAGTCATACGTGCTTATGGAAAAGAACTTGCATGACATCTTTTGTCCTACCCTCCCGTGGCAGCGGGGTCCTTATGGAAACTAAAGGATATTAAGGCCTCCTTTTAATAGAGAACCGGAACAAAGCATTACCACATGGTGAATACATGAACTCCTCAAACTATGGTCATCACCGGTAAGTATCCCGATTATTGTCACTTCGGGGTTAAAGGATCATAACACATAATAGGTGACTATAGACTTGCAAGATAGGATCAAGAACACTCATATATTGATGAAAACATAATAGGTTCGGATCTGAAATCATGGCACTCGGGACCTAGCGACAAGCATTAAGCATAGCAAAGTCATAGCAACATCAATCTTAGAACATAGTGGACACTAGGGATCAAACCCTAACAAAACTAACTCGATTACATGATAGATCTCATCCAACCCATCACCGCCCAGCAAGCCTATGATGGAATTACTCACGCACGGCGGTGAGCATCATGAAATTGGTGATGGAGGATGGTTGATGATGACGATGGAGACGGATTCCCCTCTCCGGAGCCCCGAACGGACTCCAGATCAGCCCTCCCGAGAGGTTTTAGGGCTTGGCGGCGGCTCCGTATCATAAAACACGATGATTTCTTCTCTCTGATTTTTTTCTCCCCGAAACTCAATATATGGAGTTGGAGTTCGAGTCGGAGACGCAACAGGGGTCCCACGAGGTAGGGGGCGTGCCCCCCACCCTCGTGGCAAGGTGGTGGGCCCCCTGGCCTTCATCTTTTACAGGTATTTTTCTTATTTTCTGAAAAGTGGCTCCGTGAAGTTTCAGGTCATTCTGAGAACGTTTGCTCCTCCACATAAATAACACCATGGTAATTCTGCTTAAAACAGCGTCAGTCCGGGTAAGTTCCATTCAAATCATGCAAGTTAGAGTCCAAAACAAGGGAAAAAGTGTTTGGAAAAGTAGATACGTTGCAGACGTATCACTAGACTATTGCTTTGAATCACTCGTGTCTTAATATTCATGCCATGATTAGATTACATGATCAAGATTATGCTAGGTAGCATTCCACATCAAAAATTATCTTTTTTATCATTTACCTACTCGAGGACGAGTAGGAATTAAGCTTGGGGATGCTGATACGTCTCCGTCGTATCTATAATTTTTTATTGTTCCATGCCAATATTATACAACTTTCATATACTTTTGGCAACTTTTTATACTATTTTTGGGACTAACATATTGATCCAGTGCCCAGTGCCAGTTCCTCTTTGTTGCATGTTTTTTGTTTCGCAGAAAATCCATATCAAACGGAGTCCAAACGGGATAAAATCTGACGGAGATTTTTTTGGAATATATGTGAATTTTGGGAAGTGAAATTAACGCGAGACGATGATCGAGGGGCCCACGAGGCAGGGGGCATGCCCCAGGAGATCAGGCGCGCCTTGGGCCCTCATGGCCACCCTGTAGGGCGATTGGTGCCCTTCTTTCGCGGCAATAAAGCTAATATCTAGTTAAAAATCGTGTCCAAAATTCCGCTCAATCGGAGTTACGGATCTCTGGGAATTTAAGAAACGGTGAAAGGGTAGAATCTGGAGCACAGAAACAGAGAGAGACAGAGAGATAGATCCAATCTCGGAGGGGCTCTCGCCCCTCCCCCCCCCATGCCGTGGAGGACATGGACTAGAGGGGAAACCCTTCTCCCATCTAGGGAGAAGGTCAAGGAAGAAGAAGAAGAAGAAGAAGAAGGGGGATCTCTCCCCCTCTCTTTCGGTGGCGCCGGAACGCCGCCGGGGCCATCATCATCACTGTAATCTACACCAACAACTTCACCGCCATCATCACCAACTCTTCCCCCCTCTATGCAGCAGTGTAACCCCTCTTTTACCCGATGTAATATCTACTTAAACATGGTGCTCAATGCTATATATTGTTTCCCAATGATGTATGGCTATCCTATGATGTTTGAGTAGATCCGTTTTGTCCTATGGGTTAATTGATGATCGTGATTGGTTTGAGATGCATGTTTTATTATTGGTGTTGTCCTATGGTGCTCTCCGTGCCGCGCAAGCGTGAGGGATCCCCGTTGTATGGTTTGCAATATGTTCATGATTGCTTATGGTGGGTGGCGTGAGTGATAGAAACACAGACCCGAGTAAGTAGGTTGTTTGCGTATGGGAATAAAGAGGACTTGATGTCTTATAATGCTATGGTTGGGTTTTACCTTAATGATCTTTAGTAGTTGCGGATGCTTGCTAGAGTTCCAACCATAAGTGCATATGACCAAGAAGAGAAAGTATGTGAGCTTATGCCTCTCCCTCAAAGAAAATTGCAATAATGATTACCAGTCTAGTTATCAATTGCCTAGGGACAAATAACTTTCTTGTGTGATAACAAGATCTCTACTAAAATTAACTTAGTTGTGTCTTCATCTAAACAGCCCCTAATTTTTATTTACGTGCTCTTTATTATCTTGCAAACCTATCCAACATCACCTACAAAGTACTTCTAGTTTCATACTTGTTCTAGGTAAAGCGAACATTAAGAGTGCGTAGAGTTGTATTGGTGGTCGATAGAACTTGAGGGAATATTTGTTCTACCTTTAGCTTCTCGTTGGGTTTGACACTCTTACTTATAGAAAGAGGCTACAATTGATCCCCTATACTTGTGGGTTATCACATGACAACTCCAGTTGGGAGGCTACACCGCGGCAGCGGTGGCGCGGTCCCCGACGTATTGTAGTGCGTGTGGCGTCCCTGTTGGATGTGCACGAAACACCCACCACACGCTCCATCGTTGCTGCCCATCGACAACTGTTGCCGGCTGCTGCCGCCGTCACACCACCGTCGAAAGCCAGGGCCATCTCCCGCTCCACCGTCGTGGCCCGAAGGTGGGAGGTGGCCGTCATGGCCGCCACCCCGCTACCGGCCACCGTGGCCATCACCCGCTCCGCCACCACGGCCCGAAGGCGGGAGGTGGTGGTCGTGGCCGCCACCCCATCGTCGACCGCCGTGGCCACCAGCCCACCGTCGACTGCCGGGATCATCACCCCCTCCGCCACCGCCGCCCGAAGGAGGGGCAGAGGTGGAGACCCGCACATGCGTCAGCGACCTTGTGTGCTACATCGAGTTCCTGCGGGAAGAGGAGGAGCGCCTCGTCGAGCATGCAAAGTGACTTACCGCACCCATGGCCGCAGCACACGCCGACGCGGAGGCGAGGAATCAGGAGATCTACGAGCAGTCCGACCACTTCGAGAGGGATCGGCTGGAGCGGCAGTGGGCGTTCGAGCTGGCGAGCGTCGCTGAACGTGCAGCAGCTGCAGGCACCGTATTGCATTTGTCTAGCTCGTCAGTAGGCTCCTCCTCCTCCTCTGCCTCTTACTGAGTGTGCTTGGCAGAGGAGAGGCTGCCGGAAGTAGCACAAAGCCCCTTCGTGGTAGTATGTAGTAGTATTTAGGGGCTATTCTGTTCAGTTCATCTGGCTATAGATGTGTGGTCAAACTGTACAACGTACTTAAAATTAGATAGTATATATAGTTGAACTAGCTATTTCAGTACGTGGTTGGCAACAATTGGGGAATGATTTCTAGCTTAATTACTGAATTTTAGTTGCAAAAATTACATAGTGCTAATGATTTCTAGCTACATATTTTGACAAATCACAATGTTACAAGGACTGACAAATGGCAATGTTACTAGATCAACAAATGTAAATCTTTCTAGTTTGACAAATGGCAACATACCCAATATGACAGATGCAAATCTTACCAAATTGTTTGTACGTGGTTGCACACGGGTCATCCAGAACAACCGTTTGCATTCAAGGGATGCAAAAATCCTGCGTTGCTCTCACTTTGCATACGGGTGTTCTATCTAAATTGTTTGCGATCAAGAGCTGCAGAAATCCTGCTCGGCACATTTTCGCTTGGCTTCCTGGGAAGCTGTCGGTTTGCATATGGGTGTTCTAACTAAAACGTTTGCGATGAGTGTTTTATATTTAAAAAGCGAATTAAACTACGACTTGGGTGCCATTAATGGAGAGGACGCGAGCAAGGCGGGCGGCCATGAATATCAAAGGGCTCGCTTCCCAATGAGCCTGCGCAGCATACATCTCGCATGCTTCCCGGTGAGCCTGCGCACTCGAGGACAGCTTGCACGCCTCTCGGTCAGCCTGCGCACCGGACGATGCTCGCATGCCTCTCGTTCAGTCAAGGTCAAGTAGCTGTCCGCACGGCGCCTTCTACAGCCATTAAAACCAAGACACGTGGCGTCACATGAAAGGTTAACAGAATTTTGGATTTACTAGGGTTTAAAAACCAGGAATCTCAATGTTTTGCCAGCAATCAACGGTGCCCCGGTGTTTGAAATTCATGCCCATTTCTTCCATGGGACCTAAGCATGCACCCAAGGACACAAATTTGATTTTTCAACCAATTTATATGCACGGGAGCATGTGCATGTAGTTCAGATTTGAATTATGCTCATAAAATGCATTGAAAACTCAGTTAATGCATAAAAATGTCCAAACAAACCCCGAAAAATCACAAAAATTCACACAACACTCCTATTGTTCTATGTTGACATGAGGAAAAAATTTGAAAGCAAGAAGAGGCAATGGATACCGTTTCGTCCCCAAAGGTGGGACGTTCCCTGCCGAAAACCATCATGCTTGTTGTGAGAAGCTCCGGTTTGTGAGAATCATATACCCAAACCTACCCCATATGGGATAAAATTTGTACCATGGCATGTTGATGCCACTCCATGATAGCATGCCAAGTTTCATGAATTTCAGACGAGTTTTGGATTTACTAGAATTTAAAAACCAGGCATCTCAATGTTTTGCCGGCAATCAACGGTGCCCCGGTGTTTGAAATTCATGCCCATTTCCTGCATGGGACCTAAGCATGCACCCAAGGACACAGATTTGATTTTTCAACCAATTTATATGCACTGGAGCATGTGCATGTAGTTCAAATTTGAATTATGCACATAAAATGCATTGAAAACTCAGATAATGCATAAAAATGTCCAAATGAACCCCGAAAAATCATAAAAATTCACACAACACTCCTGTTTTTCTATGTTGACACGAAAAAAATTGAAAGCAATAACAGGCAATGGATATCGTTTCGTCCTCATAGGTGGGACGTTCCCTACCGAAAACCATCATGCTTGTTGTGAGAAGCTTCGGTTTGTGAGAAGTATATACCCAAACCTGCCCCATATGGGACAAAATTTGTACCATGACATGTTGATGCCGCTCCATGATAGCACGCCAAGTTTCATGAATTTCAGACGAGTTTTGGATTTACTAGAATTTAAAAACCATGCATCTCAATGTTTTGCCGGCAATCAACGGTACCCCGGTGTTTGAAATTCATGCCCATTTCTTGCATGGGACCTAAGCATGCATCCAAGGACACGGATTTGATTTTTCAACCAATTTATATGCACTTGAGTATGTGCATGTAGTTCAAATTTAAATTATGCACATAACATGCATTGAAAACTCAGTTAATGCATAAAAATTTCCAAACGAACCCCGAAAAATCACAAAAAATCACACAACACTCCTGTTGTTCTATGTTGACACGAGAAAAAAATTGAAAGCAATAAGAGGCAATGGATATCGTTTCGTCCCCAAAGGTGGGACGTTCCCTACCGAAAACCATCATGCTTGTCGTGAGAAGCTCCGGTTTGTGAGAAACATATACCCAAACCTACCCCATATGGGATAAAATTTGTACCACGGCATGTTGATGCCGCTCCATGATAGCATGCCAAGTTTCATGAATTTCAGACGAGTTTTGGATTTACTAGAATTTAAAAACCACGCATCTCAATGTTTTGCCGGCAATCAACGGTGCCCCGGTGTTTGAAATTCATGCCCATTTCTTGCATGGGACCTAAGCATGCACCCAAGGACACATATTTGATTTTTCAACCAATTTATATGCACTGGAGCATGTGCATGTAGTTCAAATTTGAATTATGCACATAAAATGCATTGAAAACTCAATTAATGCATAAAAATGTCCAAACAAACCCTGAATATTTCCAATTCTTTTATGATCACTGCAGATAAAAGGTCTAGCAATTCAAACACCGTCCATGGCCGCTGTGACCCCATTATGTAATTAAAATCAAGACCAAAAATCAAGTAGATCCCACAAAGTTTATTATAACCAACCGTGTGAGATGCAACACAAAATATCTTTGGACCGTGTCTGAATAAGGGACCATGTCTGATGATACTTTGCGCGCCAGTTTTTTGGCTGAAGCGATTCCAAATTTTCGGTTTCCGTGGAAATATCTACCTCCCTGCCCCCTGCCCCTTACCAAAAGCCACATTTCCCCTCTTTCTGCCTTCCTTTCCAAGTTGAAACCTTCACTCCTTGCTTGCAGCTCCACCGCCTCCTCGTCGGCGACCCTCCTTCACGCTGCTCGGCCTTGCCTATTCGGGCAAGTAATCCACACCTGACCCCCATCCTCCTCCTCCTTCCACATCCCACATGGCCCGACCGCCGGTGCGAGCGTGACACCTTCCACCCAAATCACCGACCCCTCCACCAAATAAGCGCCGGCCTAAGCCATGGTGCACGCAGTATAGCCAGGACCTTAAGCAGCCTTTGGCAGCGGAGAAGCAAATCGCGGCCACACGCGCGGATGAGGTCGCGCTGGCTTCCTGATAACCCACAAGTATAGGGGATCACAACAGTTTTCAAGGGTAGATTATTCAACCCAAACTTATTGATTAGACACAACGGGAGCCAAAGAATATTCTCAAGTATTAGCAGCTGAGTTTTCAATTCAGCCACACCTGGAAACTTAATATCTGCAGCAAAGTATTTGGTAGCAAAGTAATATGATAGTAGTGGTAACGATAGGAAAAGTAATATTTTCGGGTTTTGTAGTGATTGTGACAATAGCAGAGGAAAAGTAAATAAGCGAATAACAATATATGAAAAGCTCGTAGGCATTGGATCGGCGATGGAGAATTATGCCGGATGCGATCGATCATGCAACAATTATAACATAGGGTGACACAGAACTAGCTCCAATTCATCAATGTAATGTAGGCATGTATTCCGAATATAGTCATACGTGATTATGGAAAAGAACTTGCATGACATCTTTTGTCCTACCCTCCCGTGGCAGTGGGGTCCTATTGGAAACTAAGGGATATTAAGGCCTCCTTTTAATAGAGTACCGGACCAAAACATTAACACATGGTGAATACATGAACTCCTCAAACTACGATCATCACCGGGAGTGGTCCCGATTATTGTCACTTCGGGGTTGCCGGATCATAACACATAGTAGGTGACTATAGACTTGCAAGATAGGATCAAGAACTCACATATATTCATGAAAACATAATAGGTTCAGAGCTGAAATCATGGCACTCGGGCCCTAGTGACAAGCATTAAGCATAGCAAAGTCATAGCAACATCAATCTCAGAACATAGTGGATACTAGGGATCAAACCCTAACAAAGCTAACTCGATTACATGATAAATCTCATCGAACCCATCACCGTCTAGCAAGCCTACGATGGAATTACTCACGCGCGGCGGTGAGCATCATGAAATTGGTGATGGAGGAAGGTTGATGATGACGATGGCGACGGATTCCCCTCTCCGGAGCCCCGAACGGACTCCAGATCAGCCCCACCGAGAGAGTTTAGGGCTTGGCGGCGGCTCCGTATCATAAAACGCGATGAATCCTTCTTTTTGATTTTTTTTCTCCCCGAAAGTGAATATATGGAGTCAGGGTTGAGGTCGGTGGAGCATCAGGGGGCCCACAAGGCAGGGGGCGCCCAGGGGGGTAGGACGCGCCCCCACCCTCATGGACAGGGTGTGGGCCCCCTAATGTGGATCTTTCTTCCAGTATTTTTTATATATTCCAAAATAGTTCTCCGTTGATTTTCAGGTCATTCCGAGAACTTTTATTTCTACACAAAAATAACACCATGGCAATTCTGCTGAAAACAACGTCAGTCCGGGTTAGTTCCATTCAAATCATGCAAGTTAGAGTCCAAAACAAGGGCAAAAGTGTTTGGAAAAGTAGATACGACGGAGACATATCAACTCCCCCAAGCTTAAACCTTTGCTTGTCCTCAAGCAATTCAGTTGATAAACTAAAAGTGATAAAGAAAAACTTTTACAAACTCCGTTTGCTCTTGTTGTTGTAAATATGTAAAGCCAGCATTCAGGTTTTTAGCAAAGATTATGAACTAACCAAATTCATAATAACACTTAGGTCTCATGTTTACTCATATCAATGACATAATCAACTAGCGAGCAATAATAATAAATCTCGGATGACAACACTTTCTCAAAACAATCATAATATGATATGACAAGATGGTATCTCGCTAGCCCTTTCTGAGACCGCAAAACATAAATGCAGAGCACCTTTAAAGATCAAGGACTGACTAGACATTGTAATTCATGGTAAAAGAGATCTACTCAAGTCATACTCAATGTAAACTAACAGTAATGGATGCAAATGACAGTGGTGCTCTCCAACTGGTGCTTTTTAATAAGAGGATGATGACTCAACATAAAAGTAAATTGATAGGCCCTTCGCAGAGGGAAGCGGGGATTTGTAGAGGTGCTAGAGCTCGGTTTTGAAATAGATATGAATAATATTTTGAGAGGTATACTTTCATTGTCAACATAACAACCGAGAGATCTCGATATCTTTCATGCTACACACATTATAGGTGGTTCCCAAACAGAATGGTAAAGTTTATACTCCCCCTCCACCAACAAGCATCAATCCATGGCTTGCTCGAAACAACGAGTGCCTCCAACTAACAAGAGTCCCTGTGGAGTTTTGTTTGAAGTTATTTTGATTTGATTTGCATAAAGCATGGGATTGGGCATCCCGGTGACCAGTCATTTTCTCGTGAGTGAGGAGCGGAGTCCACTCCTCTTGAGAATAACCCGCCTAGCATGGAAGATATAGACAACCCTAGTTGATACATGAGCTATTCGAGCATACAAAACAGAATGTTTATTTGAAGGTTTAGAGTTTGGCACATACAAATTTACTTGGAACAGCAGGTAGATACCGTATATAGGTAGCTATGGTGGACTCATATGGAATAACTTTGGGGTTTATGGAATTGGATGCACAAGCAGTAGTCCCGCTTAGTACAAGTGAAGGCTAGAAAAGACTGGGAAGCGACCAGCTAGAGAGCGACAACAGTCATGAACATGCATTAAAATTAATCAACACCGAATACAAGCATGAGTAGGATATAATGCACCATGAACATAAATATCATAGAGGCTATGTTGATTTTTTTCAACTACATGCGTGAACATGTGCCAAGTCAAGTCACTCGAATCGTTCAAAAGAAGATACCACCCTATCATACCACATCACAACCATTTTAATAGCATGTTGGCACGCAAGGTAAACCATTATAAGCTTCTAGATAATTAAGCATGGCATAACACTACAAAAAAAGAGACATCCGTTACATTTTGGGCCGAACAAAAAAATTTATGTCATACATATGACACTTCTATGACGATAATTGTGACAAAACCCGGTATCATCATAGATGTGGTGGGCTCCTACTTCTATGACAAAAAATCATGACAGAAAATGGGCTTTTCATCCCAGGCAGGCCGGAGATGCAGCTGCATGACATTCTTTGGGCCGTCCATGATGGGAAAAACCGTGGTAGAAGTGAGGATGAGGAAAATTTCAGGGAGTTCTCGGTTATGGTGGGAGGTTGAGGGCCAAGCGATGCGTGTTTCTCTCGTACACGTACGCGCGTGTGTGCGAGGCATTGGCTCTAACTGGACCCGAGGGAGGCGTTGGGCTCTAACTGAACCCGAGCGATTGCATTGCAGGCTACGCGTTACTGAACCCGAGCGATCGATCGATGGCTGTTAACTCCACCCGATCGAGCGATTCCTTCACTACTGCTGCTAACTGAAGCCGATCGACGCTGCCTCTGGGATGAACAGTGAGTGTTGCGCGGGGGGGGGGGGGGGGGGTTGGATGAACAGTGAGCAGTGGCATTGTCTCTGGATGAACAGGACCCCGTGGTGTGGTGGAGGGCTGGATGAACAGTATACGGTGGAGGGGTGCCCGTGGAGGGGTGGTTGAATAGGACCCCGTGGTGTGGAGGGCTGGATGAACAGTAGACGATGGAGGGGTGCCCGTGGAGGGGTGGTTGAACAGTAGCCGGTGGAGTAGCGCGCGGTGGAGGCTGGATGAACTGGAGCCCGTGGAGGCTGGAGGAGGTCGATGGTGGAGATGAACAGTATCTCGTGGAGTCCCATTTTGCGGTACGCCACATCCCTCCCGATGAATAGGACCCCCGTTTCGACCGTAGCGCTCCAACACAAGTCCGTTTCGTCCGTTTTGTGGTACACCACACCCCTCCCGATCAACAGGACCCCTATTTCGACCGTAGGAGGTCCGTTTCGTCCGTTTTGCGGTACGCCACACCCCTCCCGATCAACATGTCCCCCGTTTCGACCGTAGGAGGTCCGTTTCCTCCGTTTTGTGGTACGCAAGACCCCTCCCGATCAACAGGACCCCGTTCCGAACGTAGGAGGTCTGTTTCCTCCGTTGTGCGGTACGCCAGGCCTCGTTTCCATCGCCTATTCCGTACAAGCCCTCCCGATGAACATGACCACGCATTCCGTTCCGACCCAGCCGGTTGGCTCCCACGCGTTCCGTTGCCTCCCGATGAACACGACGCATTCTGTTGCCTCCCGATGAACATGACGCATTCTGTTGCCTCCCCATGAACACGATGATGACGATGTTTCTCCGTTCCAACCCAGCCATGTACACGAGCCCTGGCCGTACGTATGCGCGAGTAGGTGTTCGAGACCCCGCCCGTATGTACACATACGTGGCCGTATTTTCTTTATTGCACCCTGGCCGCTGTACGTACGTGTACATGCTACGCGCGCGCCTCTACTATGACACGTACGTGCCTCTACTACGACACGTGCGCGCCTCTACATCCACCAGTATATATGTACGTACACGTTCGCGACCAGAATGACAACGCTACGTACGCTTCAACTAGGTGGGTCCCGACTGTCAGGCACTTCCTTGCCTGTGAAGATGTAGCTGGTGGGTCCTAGCAGTCAGGGGGGCGAATCGTTTTTTTGCCCGGACGCACTTCCTTGCGTGCGAAGATGTAGCTGGTGGGTCCCAACAGTCAGGGGCAAACATTTTTTCACGAAATACGGTGTCCCATCCGATGGGTCCCCGCTGTCAGGTGGAGGAATAATTATTTTGCACGTAATAAGGAGGCACTTCCTTGCTGCGGCCGTGGACCCAGCTGTCAGCCTCTCCACGTACAGTCCATGTCCGATGGAAGCCGTTCCTTGACCATGTTGACCACACTGCGCCGAGAGCACCAGGGCGGTGGACGACGGTGAGGCCTAGGAAGGGGATGACGCGGAGCCGGGGAAGACGCGGCAGTGGATGCCCACGCGTAGAGGAGTACGAGGGTTCACTGGTTCGATGTGGTGTGAGGCTGCCGTCGCTGCAGAATAACAGGGGGTGTGGGTGAGTAAAGGGATGGCCTGGCCAGCGATGGGAGTAGTAGGGGGTGGTGAGGCCTCCACAGCATCGCAGCCGGCCACGGGAGGCAGGAGCATCAGGCATGACGGGCGCTGGTTTGGACGGCTGGAGCAAGAAGACCAGAGGTTGAAGAAGCACTACGGCCGTTGGATGGACATCGTATGGTCACTGGAGCTAGAATCATGCATATTGACTAAGTTGACAAAGCCCTCCATCCCCGTCAACTTAGTAGGCCCACAAGTCAGCCTGCCACTATACTGGTTCCCAGCTAACAGGGGGATTATTCATTTCTTTGTGCGTAATAAGGAGGCACTTCCTTGCGTGCGAAGATATAGCTGGTGGGTCCGAGCTGTCAGTGGCGGTAAGGTTTTTTTCGCGAAATACAGAGGCCCTTTCGATGGGTCCCTGATGTCAGGTGGAGGAATCATTATTTTGCACGCAATAAGGAGGCATTTCCTTGCGTGCGGCCGTGGACCCAGTTGTCGGCCTCTCCATGTACAGTCCACTTCAGATGCATGTCGGTCATTGAACACGTTGACCAGGTAGCGCCGAGAGCACCAGGGCGGTGGACGACGGCGAGGCCTAGGAAGGGAACAACATGGAGGCAGGGAAGACTCGGCAGTTGTTTCCCACACGGAGGGGAGTACGACTGTACGCGGGTTTACTGGTTCGTCTGCTGTCGCCGGAGAATAACAGTAGGTGTGGGTGAGTAGAGGGAAGGCTAGGCCAGCGATGGGAGTACGGTGGGGCGGTGAGGCCTGCGCGGCAGCACAGCCGGCCGCGGGGAGGAGGGAGCAAGCAGTCCCGCCGGCGCTTGTTTGACCGGCTGGAGCAGGAAGAGCAAAGATTGAAGAAGCACGACAGCCGTTCGATGGACATCCAACAGTCACTGCTTGTGCGTCAACCTTTTTTTAGGAAAGCCTCAAATCTGTGGAAAACAGCATACAACCCATCTACCATTATTTCTAATAATTTACAGCCCATTTGCTAATTCTTAAGGTTTTTTTGGAGCCCATATTCTTTTTGTTAGCATTACAACCCATATTGTGGCCACGGTTAAAAAATTATACGAATTTTTCATATTTTGATGCGGTCCGAACTGTTTTTGATCCCGAAATTTCGACTCACATTCAAACTGATTTTAAAAATAAAGGTATATCAATATAAAATCCAACAAATTCTCCATGCATAAAAATTAATGTAATTTAAAATCTCGAAATGAAAAAAAAGATATTTGAAACTAATTGCCGGTTTGGTGTGTTTTAAAAATGTACAACCCATTTCTCATTACCGATGGGCCAGTTTCGCGGCCAGCCGAATGAAAGCTCTCCTCGTCTTGAAAGATTTGCAGCCCAACAGGCCTGACAAAGCGACTTACTTGGCAAATCACAAAAAAACTGGGTTGTGGCCGTGGACCCAACTGTCAGCCTCTCCACGTGCAGTACTCTTTCGATGGAAGTCGTTCCTTGACCATGTTGACCACGCCGCGCGAAGAGCACCACGGCGGTGGACGACGGCGAGGCCTAGGAAGGGGACGACGCGGAGCCGGGGAAGACGCGGCAGTGGAAGCCCGCACGGAGAGGAGTACGAGGGTTCACTGGTTCGGCTGCGGTGTGAGGCTGCCGTCGCCGCAGGGCCTGGGCAGCGGTGGGAATAGTAGGGGGCGGTGAGGCCTCCGCGGCAGCACAGCCGACCACGGGAGGCAGGAGCATGCGGCACGACCGGCGCTGCTTTGGGCGGCTGGAGCAAGAAGACCAGAGGTTGAAGAAGCACTACGGCCGTTGGATGGACATCGTACGATCACTTGAGCTAGAATCGTTCATATTGACTAAGTTGACAAAGCCCTCCGTCCCCGTCAACTTAGTAGGCCCACAAGTCAGCCTCCCACAATGGTGGGTCCCAGCTAGCAGGGGGTATTCATTTTTTTGTGCGTAATAAGGAGGCACTTCCTTGCGTGCGAAGATATAGCTGGCGGGTCCGACATGTCCGCGGGGGGAACGTTTTTTTCACGAAATACATAGGCCTTTCCGGTGGGTCCCAGCTGTCAGGTGGAGTAATCATTATTTTGCGCGTACAGTCCACGGCCGATGGATGTCGTTCGTTGACCATGTTGACCAGGCCGCGCCGAGAGCACCATGGCGGTGGACGACGGCGAGGCCTAGGAAGGGAACGACACGGAGCCGAGGAAGACTCGGCAATGGTTGCCCACACGGTGGGGAGTACGAGGGTTTACTGGTCCGGCTGCTGTCGCCGGAAAATAACAGGAGGTGTGGGTGAGTAGAGGAATGGCCTGGCCAGCAATGAAGTAGGGTGGGGCAGTGCGGCCTGTGTGGCAGCACGGCCGGCCACGGGAGGCGGGAGCAGGCAGTCCCACCGGAGCTGGTTTGGGCGGCTGGAGCAAAAAGATCAGATATTGAAGAAGCAGCACGGCCGTTGGATTAACATCCAACGATCACTGCTGCTAGAATCGTTTGTGGACTAAGTTGACAAAGCCAAAGTACACGTCAACCTAGTAGACCCACAAGTCAGCCTCCAAATCTGTCCCAAACAGCATACAGCCCGAAATTTCTAGCCAGATTCAAATTAATTTTAAATCTAAATATACCTTAATTTAAATTCAATGAAATTTTACCCGCACAAAAACAATGAAATTTAAAATATCAAAATTCGAAAGAAAATAGTATTTTGGAACTAATTGCCTATTTGCTGTATTTTTTCATTTTACAACCCATTTATTATTACTTATAGCCCATTTCTTATTACCTATAGCCCATTTTCTGGGCAAAATGTATCCCTCCTCGTCTTGAAAGATTTCCGGCCCATCAGGGCGTAGAAAAGCAAGTAGGCCTACGTTGGTTATTCTACAAAAAACAAAATAGCTGGCTAGCCATTTTCAGAAAGGAAAAAACAAACTAGGCTGGTCATGTGCTAAACATATGAAATAAAAGCCTGGGCGAGACGGGCCACGGGTCCCGCACAACCCAGTTGATACCCTTCTCTGTCCCGAAAAAACAAAATTACTGCGCGCGCTGTTGGGTCCCTACTATCATCCTCACCATGTGCAGTCATCTCCTTGTTCCTCTCGGTTGTTGACCATGTGACAACACCGGAGGGCGGCGCCGCGACGAGCGAACCAAGGAAGAGGACGATGGTGAGGCCTCGGAGGGGAACGAACAAGAGCCGGGGAAGATCACAGCCAGCCGTCGGAGGCGGGAGCAGGCGGTCTTGCCGGCGCTGGTTTGGCTTTGGCGGCTCGAGGAAGAAGAGACTGAAGAAACGCGACAAACATTGTATGTCAATCCAATGGTCAAGGTTGGCACAATTGTTTGTTGACTAAGCGGACACCAAGTAGCATACATTTTTATATATAGAAAGAAAATCAAAGACTTGGGAAGGCGTACAGAACAAGCTAGTGTACCAGTAAAGAGACGTTGCCGAGTTTTAGAAAAAAGAAAGACGTGCTCCTGTAGCTGGTTCGAATCCAAACCTAGACTATGACTATATATGGTGCTATGCTACTCTGCAAGTAATGAAACTAACATATCCAATGTTCGCTTCTCCTCTTCTCTACTTACTATGCCTAGCATCAGAAGCTCTGGCCGCAGCAACCATGTCCGCTAGCTGCTCGTCCACCTTCTCTTCAGCAGGCAACAACCAGATATGCGCCAAGTCACCACTCGTACCATCGCGCCCCCGCCGGCACGCGCACCGCAGGCGATTGCTCATCGCAACCCGCTGCCATTGGTGTGGTGCCACTGCTGCAAATCACGCAGAGTCATCCGTCACGTCTCAACCACAATCCGCAACCCTGGCCGAGTCTTCTACAAATGCCCAAATCATTGGCTAATAATATGTTTAAGTGTTGTTCTGCTGCTTTCAGTTGCTAATTTTTTTTAATAGTTTGGTTGATGATCTTCCAATTTGATTCGTGCAGAAATGGGAATATTCGTGTGATTTGTATTTCCGGGAAGTTGCTAATGTGGGGGAATGCAACTACGCCGATTATTTGGTTAGCCGAGGAATCCCAATACCAGCAGGTTGGGGTGTTGGACAAGTAACTGAAGGAACGGCAGAAGAGGAAGATACAGAGCAGAAGGTTAAAGATGCAGTTCCTTTGATCATGGCCAAGCAACAGCTGCTGAACGGCCTTGACAGCAATGAGGAGATGAAAGAGCTTGTGAAGATAATGGGCAAAATCGATGTGCTTTGTAGGATGATTGTCTCTTTATTTACAGTGTATGTAGCACTCGTGATGTATTCAGTGGCTACGACATGAGCACTTTGCTGAAACTAGTAATGAATGAAACCTGTGTAGCAGGTTGGGCATAGTGTTGTGAACATCTAATGATTTCTATTAACGGAAATCAGGGGGTATCCCCTTTTGCTCATATAAATAAATAAATAGCAGAGGCCCTATCGGGTCAGCTTTGTTCTCATTCGAAGACGTCGAGCAAAATGCAGTCCAACAGCAAACTATGTCATCAAATTAAAGTTTCACAACCAAATAAGAGTACAACTAAACAACAATGTCATCATGTTTTAGTTGTCATACAATCACCAAACACAAATCAACATACATAACAAGTGATGTTCTCACAACAAAATACTAAACAACATGTTCATCGGGTTTCGGTTGTCATAGCAAACACAATTTCACATAGTAGATAAAAAACGTCTTCTGACAGGCAAATATGACAAAAGCAATGTAATCATCATCCGCAGCAGCAGCGTCAACATCTTCGCCATGTGTATCAATCTGAATTGTAATTCCCCACGGTGTCATCTTCTTCTTCGTCCTCGAACGTTGGCTTATTCTTGATCAACTCTTGTATGTCCACAACACGACAGGCAATCTTTTCGCCGGCGTCATTGACGTGATGGTTCTCAAAGATATTAGGAACATCTGCGTTATCTTGTACATCAGGAGCAGTGTAAGGATCATCTTGTTGTGCAACTTCATTAAACGAATTCCTCTTCTCAAACCTTTGCAATACTCTCCAGTCATCGCTACGTGCAAATGTGTCTTCTAAGAAAAATATCTATGTTGCTTGATTTGCCAAAATAAAAGGCTCGTTGGTGAGGTACTCCGCCTTGATATTGATGGATTTGAAATAATCATCAGCTCTGGGTTTTGCGATCCTGGAAAACAGGTTATACCAACGACAGCACAACAGAACCACACACCGATGATCCTCGAAACTGGAGATATACTGCAACTGAACAATGTTTGTTATGTTAGCATACATTTTAGTCGTCTCTTTGTTATACATATCTGTGCTCATGATGGCACTGTTTTGTGTCTTCCTGCCTTCGTCTCCTGCAAGCGTGTTGTAGCGCACATCTCCAACAATGCAAGATTCATAATGTCTTACCCGAGTATCAGGACCCATTGCTAGTGAGTAAAGGGCATCATCAATTGCATGCCCATCCTCCCGCATCTTCTTATCCTATGGTTAGAAAATAGACAAGCTGATCATCTTATGTACTCAATATATTAAAAAAACTGACAGTGCACTTCAAAAGCTTACATGGTTCTTGAACCATTTCGCAAATCCTGCCATAACCAGTTTGTCAATGTTTCTTGGATTTTGCGGCAGTAACTCCTCTTTGTACATGCTGCACAACATAGTAATCGCGTCAAACATCTAAATATATAAAAATGTGCTGCAAGTTTAGTAGATTATGATGTATAAGCTGCAGTACTACACTTACTTGATATAAGGTAGTATCTCAGGATAGTTACTCAACACATACCAAACCATTTTTGTCCAAATCTTTAGGTTTGTCCTCTTGTCGAATCTTCCCTGTAACTCGAATAGAATAATCGAAAACATTGAGCCCAGGATTGTCTTCACCCACCTCTTTGCTAAGCTGATCAGCTGTTTCAATGTATTTTGAGCAGAATGTCAACGCTTCTGTAGCAATGTAGGCCTCTACAATGGAACCGTCGGGTCTAGCTCTGTTCCTAACATAGCCCTTGAAAGTGCCTAGCCACCTTTCAATAGGGTACATCCAGCCATACTGTACTGGACCTCTAAGTAGTGCCTCATTAGGTAGATGAACAACCAAATGCACCATCACATCAAAGAAGGCTGGAGGATATATCTTCTCAAGGTCGCATAGGATAGTTGGTATCTTGTCTCTAAGATGCTCCAAAGCATCTATCCTGATATTCCTACTGCAGAGTTCCCTGAATAATTGTCCCAACTCTGCAACTGCTCTGTATAAGTCAGGGCGGCCCAATCCTCTAAGGATAACAGGTAAAACCCTTTGAAGTAGGATGTGACAGTCATGAGTTTTCAACCCTTGTACCGTGTTTCCATCTGCGCTGACTCTCCTTTCAGGGTTGGAAGCAAATCCATGTGGGAATCTCACACGTGACAGGACCTCGCATAATTCTTTTCTTTTTACCTTGTCCAAGACGTACACAACTGGTGCCACATCCCGTGGTTTACCTTCATCTTGCACATGCAAATCCTTTCTAATACCCAGGTGTGTCAAATCAATCCTAGATTTTAAGTTTTCTTTCGTCTTGCCTTCAATATTAAGAAGTGTGCCGATAATGCTGTCACATATATTTTTCTCGATGTGCATCACATCAAGATTATGCCGCGGATCCAAATGTTTCCAATACTCCAAGTCCCACAAAGTGGACCTGCAGGTAAACAACAATCTCTCTTCTACCCTGCCACACTTCCTTTTCCCGCTACCATTGCCAGGATGGTTTCCTGGTGTAATATGCCTGACCTTCTCTAATTGCACTTGCAACTCATCAGCGGTGAGCCTCTTTGGCGCATCACAGTTTTCATGCTTTGCATTGAACACATGTCTTCGGTATTTTCTAGGATGCGGCTTGTCCTTGGCAAGGAAAGGTGGTGTCCAATGTAACATATCTTGCTAAGTATTGCGTATGACAACGGATTCCTGTCACAGCGAACACATGCATTGTAACCATGTGTCGTTCTGGTGGCCAAGTGGGTTAAATCCGTTTGAAGCTAAGCCAAGTCTAATGTTTCTCGGGTCAGCAGCAAACTCTTTGTGTTTATCATTGAAGCTTTTCCACTCACTACCATGAGATGGATGGCTCATTACATTCTGATCTCTGTACTCCTTGTTCCTAGAATGCCACAATACATCCTCTCTTCTTTCAGCATCATGAAACAACCTTTGCAATCTTGGTGTAATTGGAAAATGTCTCAGAACATTATGAGGAATCCTCTTCACAACATCGCCATCTTTCCATCTTGATGATTTGCATTTCAGGCATTCACTTAAGTTGGCATAATCCTTCCGGAACAGAACACAATTATTCTTACAGACATGGATCATATCATATCCAATTCCAACTACATGAAGGAAATTCTACATTTTACTGTAGGTGTGTGGCAGCTCAGACGCATCTGGGAAAGATTTGCGGAAAGTAGCCAACATCGCATCGAATGATTTGTTGGTCATCCGCTCAGATGTCTTCACGTGAAGAAAGGTGACCATAGCTGAGAATACTGACAGCTTATTTCCTGGGGTGACAGCAACGTTGCATTGTTCCAACATGCGGGCCCACCGTTTTTCTTCTGTAGGTGAAAGTTCATGGAATGCACGAGCATTTCGTAGCATTGTTTCAATGTTGGTCAAACTCACTGGCTCCACCACCACCTCCTGCTCCTCTTCCACCCGAGCATCAGGCAGATCAAGATGGTGATCTGTTGCTTCCACGTAGTCAATAACATTGACGTTCACAGCTTCACCATGATGAACCCACCTAGTATATGTGACCAACATCCCATACAAGTGTGGATGATTTTGCACAGTTGACTGGGGTCTTGTTACTGAATTCATACAACTGCTACACGGGCAGAGCACATCTGATTTCGGACCACCGTACTCAGCTCTGATAAAGTTCATGAAGTTTTCAACCGCCTCGACATATGCAGCAAAGAATCTTGGAGCAGAAGTTATCCAAGTCCTATCCATCTGTTAGACATACAAATTAGTTCTTCTACTACATATTATAGGAAAAACATATATGCTTTTTATGAAGTCCAAAAAAATACCTAGGTCGGTGTCTAAAGCTATGGCAAGATATTTGGACGAGCAGATCTAAGTAACGAAATATATGTAAAGCTAATTCAGCAAACAGATTTGAGTGCCAAATTATGGCAAGCTGTTTCAGCAGTCAATGAGGCCGAGCACACAGCCATCGAACTATTGAAGGCCATCGCAGCAACAAAGATCGAGTATAAAACGGTGTAGAGCTATTTCACCTAACAGATTGGCTACTAGACCATGGCAATCTACGTCACAATAAATATATGGCAGGATATTTTAGCAACTAATCGGCCTTGGCATGCCATCTTAGCTAACAGATTGAGTGCAGAACAAGGCAAGGAAACTTCTTAAGCAGAGCATATTGATAGTAAACTACTTCGGCAAACAGTGAGATTAACAGCGTCTATCAGCTAACATTCAGCGCTATACCGACATGAACGGGGCCTCAGTCTAGAATGCGCGTACCATGGGAGAAGCTGACCGCTGTGCTTCTCCACATGAACGTCTCCAGCGGTGGCGACGCTGACCGTCGTGCGCCTCCACAAGAACGTAGCCAGAGGTGGCGGCTAGAGGACGGCAGTCTACGAGAGCGTACTGTGGAAGCGAGAGGATCGCCGAACCGCGGTGCCGACGTATCGGCGCGGCGGGGAGGGCGGCTTTGGCGGAGCGAATGGAGTGGAGGGGGGACAGGGGGGAGGGGGTTTGGGGAATATTATTGGCTAGTTGGCCGAAGGGCGATTGAATTGGATTTGGGGGGAATTTTTGGGTGTGTGGGGGGGGGGGATTTTCGCGCGGTGGGCGGGGGGAGTTTGGCACATGGTCAGTTTCTCTAAGTGCAGTCCCACGTGTCAGTGAAGAGGCAAGCCGAAGCGTGTTCCGTTTGCGTGAGCCGTGTGCAGGACCGAACGTGTGTGGGGTGCAATGCGACAGCGACATGAGTGTTGTGAGTGTACCACCTTTTTTCCTTTTAAACTAGGTGCTTCGCCCCCTCAAAAAAAATTGTTGCTTCACGCGATCCATCGATACTACTACTAGTAATCCGGTAATCCCGACTAAAACAGCGCGGCCGGGTCTTTTCCCGCGCGATATGCTGGGAGGTTGGCTTAGTTGGGTTTTTTAGGACGAGTAATGCTACATCTACATAATCCCAGTTACGTAATTAATGTAATGTGAAACGTGTGAGTTGTTGATTGTATATTGGGGGAGGGAGGGGCCCACCACCATGAAAATCAGGGGAGGAGAGAGAGAGGCAATTTACTTAACCCTTTTGTAGGTTTCCGTAGATGTAGAAAGATGTGAAATGCGTGAATGTGTAGTGGACATACTATTGGAGTGCCTAAGACAATTTGTGTATGTATAGACCCTATGTGTTTATTCTACTTCGCATGTTAGATTTGTCTCGGTTCAATAAAAAGCAGAGTTGGTGATGATGGTGTGCCTGTCATCCTGCAATATAGGCCATCCGATCTATATCTAATGGATAGGAAGGAAACTATGACAATTTACCCGCACTCCTCTCCACATTTGCAGATAAGGCTTTCCCTCGTTCATCCTTTTCTCCCACAAGATCTTGATCTTCCGTGCAATACACGGGCATCTTGCTACTACTCCTACAATATGTATATTATTGTGAAAGTTCATATACACCAGCCGAGATTAATGGAAACACGGCAGATTTTCATTACATTTCGAACTTTTATAGGACAAAAAAATAAAAGAAACCCGACCCTAAACCTATTCTACGGCGGCGACGTCCTCCATCTGCGATCTCTATGTATGCGGGCGGGGTTCAAGACCCGTGAAGTGAAGGTGCGGTCTCCGGCGAGGAAGAGTAGAACACGGGATACGGACCGGCCAGTTGGCACACCATGCCCTGCCGCCTCCCATGCCCTACTCATCCTCGGAGGAGTCCCCGACCTCGGCGGTGCTGGACGTTGGACGGCGGCAAGTAGGACGTGTGGCTGACGATGCTCCCGTCGTCGGCCGCCAGCGTGGCCACCGCTTGTGCGGTCGCGTCCGCGTCCGGCTACGCCGCTATTGCATCGCGAGAGGCGACTTGAGCGAGGGAGGCGACCTCAAGCTTGATCCCCGAAGACAAGCTCTCCTGCAGAGCATTCGCACTTGCGGTCATGGCGGATGTGGTGCTAGGTAGGAGGACGATGCGCTATGGTGTGGAGGTTAGCTGGGTGTTACCGCTTTAAGTAGCGCATTCCGGAGAGGCCAAGCGTCCGGGTGCATCATTAAGTCGCCGGAGTTGGTTCCTTGGGCACCGAGCCTCTTAACGACGACATACGAACTGAAGGCATGAATGCGGGCAGCTGGCACCGGTTGGGAACGCACCGCGCGATGGCGCGAGGGACGGGGGTTTTGGTGTGCCAGGGTAGTCAGCTACGGTCGTGGCAACGTTGGAGATGCCCTTTGCTCACATGTGATCCCCGCATGTCATTGAAAAAGCAAGACGACCTGGCATGGTCTCAGGTCCAGAGGATGCAGTTGGCCGTGCTACACCACTCCGCGGATGCATCGCGGCGCCCCGTGCATCCTCGACGAGCCGGGTGTTCGGGTGTGTTTGGATTGTGGCCAAAGTGCACCTTACCAAAATTTTGGTCATGACCCAAAGATTGGTCTTTGTTTGGATGGTTACCATTTTTTGGCATGCCAATGCTTTGATGGGGCAACCTTGGGCACAAACCAAACATACCGTTGGTCGTGCCACAGCACTAACGCCACCCTCGGCACACTAAACCGACCGTGTCTAGCTACGATATGAGCGTGTCGCTCACCGCGGTCGTCGTGTCTAGAGGCGGTGCTGGAGCTGCGCCCCGTTGTTGGCCCCAACGACCCACATGAACGGTTGTCGGTGGCGAGGAGGTCGTGGGCCATCTCCTCCATTGGACTAGTCTGTGCTACATCGTCCCGACGGGTGTGCCCCACATGTCGGTTTCCCTGTTTTCTCTGCCATATTCGAGCGTCAGTGCTCCGCATTGCGCATTAGGCCTTTCACTATGTAGGCCAAGCGAGACAACTTATTGTTTATTTGAGTCATTCAAGTATAATCATGTGGCATTTGCTTATTTCTCATTCCTCTCCAACCCTCTTCTCCATCGATCATATCGCCCTCCAGTCGAGTCCATCCTCCTGCATGCCTCATTTGAACATTCCGCCGAGTATCATTCACATGTACCCACCCTAGTCCTCTTTCAATAGATCTCCGGACCCCGAGATGAAATCGAGAGGGAATGAGTGGGGGCACATGATACCTAAGGCGGATTCAAAATTTTGAACCGGTTATCATAGCATCCGCAAATCATATATAAAGGGTATTCAATGTTCGTTTCGTTATTGAACGTACAATATACTCCCTCCTATCCTTTCTAGTTTACATATAAGTTTTATGTGTAGTCAAAGTATCTCTACTTTGATCAAAAAGGTATCAACATTCAACAATGCCCAATCAATATTGTTAGATTCGTACGTACTCCTAGATTTGTACTCGAGATGGTTTCCAATTTGACTATTGACAAGATTAATAGTACATGAGATGTATAATGTGAAAATTATATCATTGGAAACTCCTTTCACATACGAATTTGACCGTATGCTTTGTGTAAGTTGCATGTCATATATTATTACTCTAACATTTGGTCAAAGTTAGCCTCGAAAAATGCATTAGACCATGTATGCTTTGTGTAAGTTGCATGTCATATATTATTACTGTAACATTTGTGTAAGTTGCATGTCATATATTATTACTCTAACATTTGGTCTAAGTAGTATAGTGGAAGTGGATCCTCTGACGTAGGTATCCCTGCCTTACCCTCCCTTTCGGTCACTTACTGGCGGACCCCATGCTTGCTAGGCCCCGCATGTCAGTTACTCAATGGGTTCGGCCACGTCAAGGGATCCTCATCCGTAGTATACTCCCTCTCTTTTTATTTACTCCGCATAAAACGGAGGGAGTGGTGGTATAATAAATGACGCGGGCGGGGGAGGGGGAGGGACATCGGTTTGCTCTCAACTGCGGTCCCACAAGCGAGCGAAAACGCAAGACGAAGCGCGTTCCATTCGGTGAGCGACGTGGAGGGTCCAGCATGCCGGGCTGCAACGCGAATGTGACAAGAGCGATGTACAGTCAAAACTGATTGACTGGTCATCACCGGAACCACTATTCACACCAGAACCTTCGCTGCTCGGCCTACGCCAGCCACTGCCCTAAAACCACACCAAATCTCCAGCCCATTCCCCAACCTTTTGATCCCCTAACCTGCATCAAGCGTCTCCTAGTTCGCCGAAAAGCCATGGTGCGCCGCAAGATCACTTACTACAAGATGCTGACGCCGGAGCACCTCGCAGAAATCGTGGCGGCTGTCGGCGCCAGAGACCTCCGTTCCCAAGCTCGCTTTGCGGCGGGCCAATCCCCAAGTTCTCTGGAGCCAAGATACGAGGAGGAGGAAGTTGATCCAATGTTCATGGCAGAGGTCACGGCACAGAAGGCCCCTGATGGGTATGCGACGATGGACGTCGACTTCGTGCCGGTGTCCGAGTCCCCCATGGTGCAGGTGCACCAGCGGTTCAACATGGCGATAGTAAAGGAGGACCGGGAGGCAGAGGCTCAACTCGACCCGAAGCGCACGCATGCCGCTGCCATCGAGGCTCTCCTGCAGGCGGAACCGGATGTCGTGGATGTGAACCGAGAAGCGGAGGCTCAACTTGAGGCGGAGCGCGCGGATGCCGCTGCCATCGAGGCCCTCCTGCAGGCGGAACCGGACGTCCTGGACTTGAACCGAGCGGAAGAGGCTCGACTCAACACAGAGCGCGCGGATGCCGCTCTCATCGACGCCCTCCTGCAGGTGGAACCGGACGTCCTGGACTTGAACCGGGCAGCGGAGGCTCGACTCGACGTGGAGCGCACGGATGTCACTGCCACCAAGGCCCTCCTGCAGGCAGAACCGGACGTCCTCGACTTGAACCGGGCTGTGCTCTCATCTGTGCAGAGCGCGCGCACGCTCCGCTTGAATGAGTAGCAGGAGGCCGAGGACAACCACGGTGCGGAGACACACATCGGCAGCGACGGCTGGTTCGCGCAGGCAGCCAAAGACGACGGGGTCGTCTCTTTCCACGAGCAGTGATAGTTTTTCTTTATGTTGTTGTTTTTATGGATATTTTTCTGTGTAGAAACATATATTTGTTATGCAAGTCACCTGACTTGGGTCAGTCTACCATTTCAGGCGGTTGGATGAATATCCTACGTCTCCTAACCCTTCTTTCCTTATTCCTCACCTCTTCTTCTTCCCCAACAGACCACCGCACGGGCCATACGGATACTCCCCAACATGTGGTTGGATAAGCATACTCTATGAACGAAAATTATGTGTCAGCGATAGGATGCCTGAGTTTGGTTTGTTCACACGCGACAGCACTTGTCAGTGAGGGTGTGTTCCCTTGGTTGGGTTTGCGGCGTGCAGGAGCGACTGTGTGAGGGTGCGGTGCGACCGCGGCGTGCAGGAGCAACCGTGTGAGGGTGTGGTGTGACCGCGACAGCCATGCGCAAGTGTACCTCCTTCTCATTTTGAAAACTTTAGGCAAGCTTGGCAAAAATGTGTGGCGAAGTTTGGCAATGCAAGGCCTAGACCCAAACAGGATAAGTACGTACGTACTAGGAGTACTAGTGTTAAAAAAGAAAGGCGGGGTTTTCCTTCGCGTGATTTAATCGATACAAATCCTCGTTTCACGTGTCAATTAATGCGTATTTTTTCTCCAAAGACCAAAGAGCTAGCCATCTCACTCCTCATCGCTTGATTAATGAAGTGCCATGGAAACCAACCTTCTCACTTCCTCATGCATGCATGGGATATTAATGTCCTTGGTTGCTAACCCCATCAATTTTTCCTCGATTAGTGTTAGTGGCCCTTTGCAAATTGTAATTTTGATATACTGGCCTTGTGTACAAAAAAATGGAGGTAGTAACTATATTTGACTTCCTTCCCCATTGCGGTGACGTCGACGATGTCTTTTTTTGGTGGTTTGGCGAAGTGCGTTCGACGGAGAACACCATTGAGGGAGACCACGGTAAGTCGTTCGCAAGTGCCGCCTGCAAGCCAAGACAACCACCTTATTTGCATCTAGGAAGTCCTTTACTAGTACTACTAGGAGTACTAGTGCGGTGAGATGGTTTCTCGAAGAAGACAATGGAGAAGCGGAGTCAGCGAAGAGTGAAATGATGCTTGCTTCGTCCGTGCTTTTGTGATTTGATGCCTCACTACTTTCTGATTTGTGATAGAAGGGACATGGGAGTAGACTCTGTGCTCTATACTGTACTACATGTGTCCAAGCATGGGAGAAAGAGGAGAGACGTTGCATTTTTCTATTCCTTCAATCAATCAATCATGGAGCTTTGGTTCCATGTTTTTGGCTTTAGCAACACCGTCCACAATGGTTCCCATGATGCCAAAAGCTATTTTCGCATTTGGATACACATTGTGGATGCCCTTAACCGTACCACTTGGTTTTGCTCTTGTGTGCTATCTATACAAATCTCAATTATATTGATCTAAAAAATTATAGAATCAAGATTAGTAAAAAGGAGGTGATTTTGCCGCACGGATGGCGAGGAGGTTTCTTATTTGAGTAATGCTACATCCACGTAGTGGTTTACGTAAAGTTACGAACTGATCTGATGTGGAACTATTTGATTGGATTAAAGGAGAGGATTAGGCCCACCCCACCTGAAAATCAAGGGGGCATATATAGATGAGATGGAAAGTATACGTAGCAGCTACGTAGCCCTTTGTAAGTCTAGAATTAGGCTTCTTATTTTCGGAGGATGTTGTCCTGGCGGTTTGCTAACATGCGGTCCCACGTGTCAGTGCTTTACCAAGTCGATCCGCGTCCCACATGAGGCAGAACAACGGCAGAAGCAACACGTGGTTAAGTTGAAGAAGATGAGGGAGAAGCGGATTCAGCAATGAGTGAAATGATGGTTGTTTCGTCCCTCCAACTTAACTGCGGGAAAGGTGCAGCTTTGTGATTTGACGCCTCATTGCTCATTACTACGCCGGCGCCATGACTGGGGTGCTTCATCTCGGCTGCTCTGCACTATATTCCGGTATGGCACGTGGACCCGGTAGCTTGATGTCCCACATGTCGGCGAAAGGGACTAGAAGAGTTATGAAAGCGAGTGCTCCACTCTTATGACGGAGGAGTAGACAATACGACGGCCCAATGAACGGTCACTTGTATTGTATAGTACTATAGTTTTGTTGTTTCGCACGATCCATCAATACAAACCCGATTAAACAGGAAAGGGAGGGATTTTTCCCGCGCGGTAGATGATATTGGCCATACATTTCAAAGGCAATTTTAATGTATGCAGACTGAATAATTATAAGTAACAATATGATATCTAGTAAAACTAAAAACACATATGATTTATTGTGTTAGAGTGTAGTAGTAGTGTTGTATTGCATAGTTGTTAGATGTAACATGCGAGAACGTGTAGAGATGTAGTTTTGGAGGGCCTACAGAGAGAAAAGAATAATACGGTCACCAAACTTCAGAATAAGCTGATTACGGTCACTATATACGTTTTGCGGTGATTATACGGTCACTTGCTCAGAGTTCAGCATCGGATTCCACTCTGTTGACCGGCCAAATAGTCTGCGTGGCGCATGTTGACTAGTTAAATTGACCACGTTCCTTGTGGGCCCCACCTGTTAGTTCGCATAGGCAAAAGGTCAGATAAACACAAATTTACGTAGGCGCGACAAGGCTCCAACCCATGTGCGGGAATCACCTGGTTGTGTATGTGTCTATCAGGGCCTGATGTGTGCGCATGCACATGTAGGTTGAGCACTTGAGCGTGAGAGTGTGTGTTGGTCGTGTGGTGTACTGGTGTGTGCATGCATGCATGCAAGCGTGTGTGTGTGAGTGTTGCGTGCGTGTGTGTGAGTGTTGCGTGTGTGCATGGCTGCATGTGTATGTGTGAGTGTTACGTGCGTCCTGGGTGCATGTGTTTGTGTGAGTGTTGCGTGGATGCAGTTCGTGTGCATGCGTGTGTGTGTGTATAATCACCACACCAGCTCCTGTGTGTTAAAACAGACGGCTTAGCATACCAATACAAGGCCACCTTGTACGTTGTGCCCGCAGTCATGACTTCGAACCACCGTCCAAATATATTTTTGTCGTTTGTTTTCATTCTTACTAGAAAGATGCCCGTTCGTTGCACGTAACATCAAGATGCATTTGTATGACTTGTTTATCTTGTGAGAGAAAAGGGTGAACGAGGGAAGGCCTTATTTGCAAATGTGGAGAGGTGTGTGGGTACCTTTTTGCAAAATTGCCATAGTTTCTTTCCTATCCGTCACATATAAATCGGACCACCTATATTGCAGGATGGCAGGCACACCATCATCACCAACTCTGGTTTTTATAAGAGTGTATTTTATGTATTTTATAAGAGTGTACATGTAGAGTAGATACAAGTCGACAGGTGGGCACGATGCTAGTCAGATAATGTGATGCAACACTAGAGGTGCCACGTGGAGCGTTTAACTGGTCAACTAGTCATGTAATGAGCAAATACATAGTTGTACGGTGAGCCCGTGACTATATAATAACCACTAAACGTAAATGGTGACCATAATGAGTGGATTCCTAAGTCCAATGTACGTATCGTGCTTTCGCTTCAAATACAATGATCGTCATTCCATATAACGCGAGAGAAAGATGAAACATGCGTGAATTTTCTGGGGGCTTACTTTTAGAGGACTTGGAGATAGTTTTGTGTGCATACGTGAAAGGGGCGTACAAGGGGGGTATGCGACGGAGAGAAAGATGCTCTTCGTTTCTCTTTATTATGACTAACTTTGTATATAGTATAAAAATATACAAATTCACAGTGCGGAATAAATATCATTGTGGGCACCATGCAATGCAAATTAGCGTTCGTACTCCTCCATATAACTTTGTAATGTTGTATATATGTCGAAACTCTAAAATAATTTTTTGGCCACACTTTATTCAAATGGAATGTTGTATGCGAAATAAACATGAAGAGAGGGCTTTTTAGATCAATGGGGTACGTGACGTAACATGTGTGAATGTGTAGTTGATGCATTTGGCGGGGCCTACAGAGGTATGTGTGTGTATCATGTATTCGAGAGAGGCATGAATAGAGGGGCCGACGGGGGGGCGTGGCAGAGATAACACGAGAAATGAGAGTGGTCTAGAGAGAGAGACGAATATGACGTCACGACAAGAGATTCCATTCCCTTGAGTGTGTATATGCAAGGGGGGGGGGAATAGAGGCACCGGGAGAAATTTTCTATGTGTGTGGTGTTTGTGTTGGTACGTGTGGGTGTGAGAAGAGAATGAGACGTGGGGGCAGAGGGTGTGTCACCGCGTGAGGTCCGGTGGGTCGAGGTGAGGCCCTTCGTTCGGTTCCGTCCTCCGCCACATTGGTCGGCCCGTGACGCATTAAGGAAGACCCATGGATGACTAGTCATACAAGACAAAGATAGCAAAATTGTGAAGGACTCTGTGTCCACTGACAAAGCCGGCTAGGATTTGTAACCCTAGATTCTCGGACTAGGGTAACCCCTTTATCTTTGATATTACTATTCATCCAACCTAACTTTAAGGGGCATCCTACAGAATGCTCTGCTAGAATCATACTCGTCAATTAGGAAGAGAGGTGTGAGACAATGCGTGAGAGACATGCGTAAAGATAATGTGCATATATGAGACACGTAGGCAGGTCCATGTATATAGAAAGGGTCGATGAGGATTGTGCGTGTGTATGTTTCGAGAGGAAGAGTGCTTGTGATAAAGGTTAGTGGAAACAGTTGTAAATGGTTACGAGATGGAGGGAGGGTTATATCTAGAGCATGTGTGCGAGAAAGACACCTCAGGAGAGAGGGTGCGAGCATGTGTGAGAGACCACCGATGGAGAGTGAAACTACACGTAAAAGACTGCTCTACACATTGATTAAAGATATAAATTGTATCCAAATATTAGGATGGGATCATGATATTTGCAATTCGCGTAAGGAGTGGTCATTGATCCATCAGACATCTACTCCCTCCGTTCCTAAATATTTGTTTTTTTAGGCATTTCAAATGACTACTACATACGGATGTATGTAGACATATTTTAGAGTGTAGATTCATTCATTTTGCTCTGTATGTAGTCACTTGTTGAAATGCCTAGAAAGACAAGTATTTAGGAACGGAGGGAGTAGATTCTATCGAATTTGAGCATGTCTATGTTATTATTCGACACAATTGATCCACATAGTTAGTATTTTGAACTCCAGACAATGCATCGCTTTAGCAATCGAATATAAACGTGAGTGTAGTTCATGTTGTGTGTGTAAAGCACATTATACATACGAAAGTTACACAATGGACATTATAAATAGCTACCTATGAACTAGCATACATTTGAATTCAACTTAAGGTGGTTTAAAAATCGAATTCAACATGAAGTCCATTCAATTATTTGAATTTGATATCATGGCATTTGTAAACCATACCTAAATTATGGGGGCACCAATCTTTGCTCTGATTTTGTACATAATAGCATATGTAGTCGTGTACAAAATAGATTCAAATTTAGCTCCTCCATTCCAAAATAATCATAGTTATAGGATTTTCAAGTGTCAAAATTTCAAAAAGAAGTGGATAATTTAATGAAGTTTTCAAACATACAAGGTCAAATATGACGTTGTCTATTTAGGTCAATCCTTATAGTTCAAGAGTACTCTAAACGTGAATGCTTGTGTTTCAAAATTTCGAACGAAGCGCCAAAAGAGCCTCTACTCGCCCGAAACCACGTGAGACCAATGTTTGGTAGTACAAGGAAATTACTTTTCTAATAACTCCGACCCGTGAAACCTACCGGCCCGACGTCCAAAGGTCTAAATCGGGGTAGGTTTGTAGCTTCATCTAGACACCACGCAACCGCATCTGAAAAACATTCATACACAATGGCCGCCTAAGCACACATGCGCGCGGCCAAAATCGCTCCCGCCCACTATTTGGGACATCTGGGATTACCATCCTACCCCTGACCCGCAGTAGGTCCGAAATATAAGAGGGGGGAAAAGTTTGTGCTTTCCCCAAATTTCAAACAAGCACGTCCCATCTTCTATTCAAAAAATCCAAAAACAAGCGCGTCCCAGACCGAAACATGGTTCCCCCCCACCCGTCTGATTCCCCATCCGTACTCCGTGGGTGCCAAAACTACCTCTCCACCAGCCGCGAAACCCCGGCGTCCTCCGTCCGCCACCCCATCCCACCCATCAACCGCCGCCCTCCTCCATCACGCCGGAGCCGATACCCCGACGTCGTCGTCCACCACAACCTCAACTGCAACACCCTCCACGGCTAGTAGTTGAAGTCGAGGCCGAGCCGTCCGTACCCGAGACAGTTCAACCACACCGTCCTACGCCTCACCGCTGCCGCTCCAACTTTGCCACCCTCCACCGCACCGGAGCTGTTCCTGCTACGCCATCCTTTGCCGCCTCGGATCTGCTTCCCCTCGGCCGACATACGGCCCCGGAAACATAGTCAACAATTTGTCCATGGGTTCGTCCAAGCCTGAACCCTCCAGAACATCGGTTTCCCCGGTAAAAAGAAGAAGATCGGCGCGACATGTGGAGGTGACCACACCGGCAACCAAAAAAGGTACTCCTCTTCCCTTATTCGTGCAAATCTTACGTCTCTGCTTGCACGATATTCATCCCACAGAAGACACTAGTTGACCGCTTCTTCTTGATACTAGATGTTCCTAGTAACTCGCAATGCACAAGGTTTCTCCTCATATACTATTTCACCTTAGCTAGGGGTCCGTCGCCACCCTTGAATTTCAATTTCTGGCCTGTTGATTCCCAATTAACGGAAGCATTCCCTGGCGTAACAGGCGCTAGTACGCCTATTACGCCGGGGAAGCAGCGCCTTGGCGTTTATCTTAGGGGCGTGTGCGGCCTCGAGCTACTAGCGCCCGATCTGGAGGTCGGCCGGGATTAAAGGGATGGCCTGGGGGCGCTGCCAAGCACATCGGTGGTGTGATGTCGATGGGAGGGCGGGGCGGCGGAGGCAGGGGTCTAGGCCGGTGGTCGCTGGCGGTTCGAGAAAGATCGTCAATAGTGACTGGCGGGAGGTAGACGAAGGCCATCTTCCCGTTCCTTATAGATCGGACGGTTCATTAAAAAAATCGACTGACCTATTTATTTTCTGTCGACTGTTATCTTAGATATGACCACATGTGGTGGTGTGCTGGAGGAGTACCTGCATTTCCTGTGCTCATATATTACAAAATCATATGGAGTAGAATCTAATTTTGTTTGCCATGCAACGTTGTAGAGCTATCATATGTCTCCTGTCATTTATTTTTCAGCCACCTGCTATCTGCTACTTTTACAGTGCACTAGTTCTGCACACACTTCACCCTTACTCTCACTATTGTGTTTTTATGCAAGGGTATTTCAGACTCTGCTGCCATGAGAGAAGCCAAAAAGAAAAGAGAGAAGTCGCTCCAGCTTCGTATGCGGGTAGGCAAGACACGTTACAGGTCTATAAAGGGTGCAGTGTCAGCAGATGGAGACGGTAAACGTAGCTCTGGAGTTGATGACCTCGCTCTCAATGAACCACCATCCCAGGTGCTTGCTTTAACTTCGCGGTGTCATATGTGGTTGCATGTTCCATATGGTGTCTAGCTTGTATTCGAAAGGCCGAAGTCGGTAAGATAAGGAAAGATTTTTTTTACATGAACCACCATCCCGTGAGCACTAGAAGACAAATAGTTAGTCAGGGCACTGGCCGAGCCAGTGACAAGCCCAGCAAAGATAGGCATCACCTAGAAGCCAACTAAAAAGCTGCGATGGTGGCGAAGCAGCCCGCCTCCCACCAGGCTCTCAGGTCCTAGATGATCATGCTCACCACTCCAGCCGGCTGTCTAGCTTGTATTGCTTCCAATTTGGTTAAATTGCATCTGCTTAGCTTACACATTATACCTTTGAATATGACATGCCTTTCTGTTTTTGGTACATACTAGTACATATGTGTATTTACCATGTTCTTACATCAAACTAATGTTCTTGTGTATCCCTCATCAATCACTTATGACGAGGCAGGCAAGCAAGGGGACTACTCCTCATTTGAAGAATGCAGCGTCAGCCTCCCGACATGATTCTCAAGAAACAGAAATGCTAGATGAATATAGTGAACGTAGCTCTGTAGTTGATTATAGCATTTCCCCTACACTAGCATCGCAGGTGCTTGCTCTAACTTGGCAGCGTGATATGTGGTTGCATGTTGCATATGGTGTCTAGATTGTAATTTTTCCAATCTGGTTAAACTGCATGTGCTAGTCTGCTTAGCTTATACATTATAGCTGTTAATGTAACATGCCTTCCTGTATTTAGTACATAGTACATCTGTCTATTAAGCATGTCCTTACATAAAAATATTGTTTTTTTGTATCCCGCATCAATCAACATGGCGAGACACCTTTAGTATATGCAGTGTGATATTAGTTGCATCTTTCATATGATTTATAGCATGCACTGCTTCTAATTTGTTGAAATTCCATTTATGATGGGACGCTTTTAACTTGGCAGAGTCATATTGGTTGCATCTTTCATGTGGTGTCTATCTTGCATTGCTTCTTATTTGCTGGAATGGTTTCTTCTTAGTTTACACAAACAGTTGTGAACATGCCATGCCGTCCTGTTTTTCGTACATATTCCATCCTGGTATCATGTGTTTGCCTTACATCAAAGTAGTGATTGTCAGTATCATGCATGAATGAGTTCTGAAGAGAGAATTTTATTACTTTTTCTTGCCGGTTTTACTTGACCATTCAAAATCAATAAAGCGGAAGGAAGTTAGCAAGGCAGCGGATAAAGGTGCTCCTTCCGAATGGAGGGCCTCTACAGTTTCTACTCCTCCACACCCCCAAGATGATTTCCATGACAACACATGCATAGACACTCAACAAAGTTGTGTTTATGATGAGCACGTCTCCCCTAGTGCAGCATCACCGGTGCTCCCTCTAACTTGGCACAGTTATATGTGGTTGCATGTTATGTGTGATGTCTAGCTTGTATTGCTTCTAATTTTGTTGAATTCCATCTGCTTACTTTACACATTATACTTGAGTAAGACACGTGTTCCTGTTTCTAGAACATACAATATCTGTCTATCACACCATGTTCTTACTAATGTTGTGTAACCTGCAACAATCACTTATCATAAGACACGTTTGACTTCGGAGTGTGTTATAGGTTAGATCTCACATTCTTTTCTAGCTTGTACTACTAATTTGTTGAAATGGCACTTATGACGAGACAGTTTTAACTTGGTAGAGTGATATTCGTTGCATCTTTCATATGGTGTCTAGCTTTCATTCTTCTAATTTGTTGAAATGCCTTCTCCTTAGTTTACACATCATAAGCTGTGAATATGCAATGCTGTGAATATGCAATGGCACTAATGACGAGAGACCTCTAACATGGTAGTGTGATGTTGTTTGCATCTTGCATATGATTTATTTCTTGTACTGCTTCACATTTGTTTAAACGCCATTTATGATGAGACACTATTAACTTGGTAGAGCGATATTTGTAGCATCTTTCATATGGTGTCTACCTTCCATTGCATTGCTTCTAATTTTGTGAAATGTCTTCTTAGTTTACACATCATAGTTCTGGTTATCTCTTCCGTCTTGTTTTTCATACATATTACATCCTCCTATCATGTGGTTGTCTAACATCAAAGTTCAGTTCGTCTGCATCACGCATCAATTTGTTCTGAAGAACTAAATTGTTATTCGTTTTTCTTGTCGGCTTCACTTAACATGGCACAGAGAAAGAGGAAGAAACACAGAATGGCAGGGAATGAGAAGCAGATGAATCCTGCAGATTCTGCTAGTACTGATGGTGCAATAGAAGGTCAAAGTCCAGCGGAAAATTCTACAAACACGGCAACCCATGCTACACGAGTTGCAAAAAAAGCCAAACAGAAACAAATAGCTGCCACCAAACAAGCAGAGACAGCCCTAGTTCTTGCAACACCTTCCACGGTACTACCAGCTGCACGACTTACTCATGCATCAACTAAGCTAGCAGCACGTTCCTAAGCTCCCTTGCCACCTGACACTACTTCCCAAGCACTCTTGACACAAGATGAGTTGGCAATATCAGATGAACCTTGTGAGCTTCAACAGCAAGAAGGTAGTTGCTGGAGTCAAGTTACAGTTGCTTGCTTCTTTATATGTAGTCTCACAGTTTGATGTACACTAACACTTCCTACGTTCGTTGTTGCACTAGCACTTAGGCGCAAGAGGAAACAAACATCAGGGATAATGCTCGATAGGTTAACTAAATCTAGAGGAGGAAGAATGGAGATCCGTTTTGAGGCAGGTTTAAAAAGGCCACGTGATGCTACAGAGTCAGCCAAGTTAGTATCAGAGGCAGTGGTTGCCGTTAGGTGTCATGTACGTATCCTCCCAACATGGATTCAGTACAGGAATGACAAAGACGAAACCCAGTTCAACACCTTCCTCGACCATTTATCTGTAAGTATGGTTATGCATGGAAACTAGTAATATCGTCTTTCTCTTTCCCATACTTTCTAGGTTGCTGATAATGAGACTCCCATAATTTTCAACAGATGAGGTTCAAGTTGGATAGCCAAGATGATGCAACCATACAAGCTTGCACCCATGTTTTCAAGTCTGCTCTGCGACAGTATCGGTATAACTTGAGGAAAACTCACTTTGAAGGCAAGTCTAACAGTGAACTTTCCCAAACATCTCCAGCGGAAAATATATCAGATGAAGACTGGAGGGGCCTTGTTAAACACTAGTCTGATCCGAAGTATCAGGTACATTATATATATGTGATCAGATCACATGTTGAAGTCCTATTTACGCATGTGCCACACAAATCTATCTTCTTGTAGGTGAACTATTCAAAGAACAAGGCCAACCTTACGAAAGTGAAATTCGAACAGATGACAGGATCTCGTAGCTATATTGCACACTGCAAGGCTCTTGTAATTAGCTGTTGTTTCACTCTTTTCACTGTACCATATTATCAGATCTATATTGACTTGTTCAAAGTGTAGAGGAAAGCCCGCAAGGACCAAAAAGTACCTGAACCAAATGCTGTGGAAATCTTCAAGGACTGTCACACCAGCAAGAAGAAGGGCATGACTACACCAGTCAAAGCCGCTGTTGTAAGTCCTTAATCCTCATGCCTTTTAACTACTACTTACTCTGACTTGTGCCTTGAACTGCATGGTTTGCAGCCAATGTCTATTACTCTTTTCAATTTTATACACAATTGTCTTAGCATATCATTGCACCTTACAAGGTTTAAAAGAGAGGAGTGATGTTCCTTTGATCTTGACCC
Organism: Triticum aestivum; assembly: GCF_018294505.1. Taxonomy (NCBI): domain Eukaryota; kingdom Viridiplantae; phylum Streptophyta; class Magnoliopsida; order Poales; family Poaceae; genus Triticum; species Triticum aestivum. The sequence continues at coordinate 284,949,988 of NC_057794.1, read as the reverse complement.
GTAATCTAGTTCCGTGCTGGACTTGCCCACACAACGTTACAATTGCCTGTTTGTCTGTTCTCAGTTGTTTTGTGATATGAATGATGTCATACTATGCTTACCGTATTATAAACTTCATCTCTTTATCCCGAGCCCTCAATACAATTTGAAGAAATAGACAATACATTAGCGATGGTACATGGTCATATGTTTGGAACCTGGTTTTATTATGTACTTTGTAATAAAATACAACTAATATTTTACATGGGTTCACTAGAATAAGTTCTGTATATAGACCAAAGCTATTTTGTTTGGTTTTGCTGCCTCCTTAATATCTTCTGTTGTAGTACTACTAATGTAAAACCTCAACTTTTCAGTGAGCTATGGAAAAATGGTGGAACCGCCACCTTCTGAAGGTGGCGAGGCAACTATAACCGCAATGACAGCTCTTGCTGCAGTGGGTCAGTACATGTCCACTAACAGTGCCAAAAGCACGTTCCTGCGTAATACTGGGTTGGTTGTTAAGGCAATATCGTCCAAACTGCCTCATGATCAAGATATGCAAGCTCAAAGCAATGTTGTATCTGCACTCTAGACACAAGTCCATTCCCTAACAAAGACCCTTTGTGAAACAAGGAGAAACATTGCTCAATGTCGTCAAGATATGCATGGTTTTGAAACCAGACTATCAGACATTTGCTATGTTGTTTAGGAGCCTAGGGGAAATGAAGGCGAGGGTTATGGTGCTCCATCGGACAATACAACATGAAAACGTAACAGTCAAGTCAAATGAACTGAGCTTCTGAACTTCTGGTGGTGCATTTATCTGCTAGACTGTTAAGTTTTATGCCAACCTTCCTTTTGTTATATAGTTGTAATTTGTTTTGGTGTGATACAAAATTTATTCTTAACGTGCAGCCACCGGCTGAAGAAAACAGCAAGCCATTTTTGTATGGTGTAGGGTGTTCCCTATATTTGCACTGGTGGCGATCTTTGATGCCGAGTGGATGTAATATGTGCAATCGCCTTAATAGCCTAGCGTTAGTTTCGGCCTTATTTATTTCCTAGTCTTCTTTTTCCCTGGTTTGCTAGTGGCCGCAACTACCATGGGCCATATACGGGTCGTAGGATCCATGGGTCTCCTATGGGTCGTCGATAAATGGGCCTATAATCGGTGGGCCTCGGGCCGTCGGATAAATGGGTCTACATGGGCCGTAATCGGGCGTAAATGGTATAGGCCCAGCACGGTAACAGGCCATTAACAGGCCGTAGGACAGCAAAGGCTTAATTCTGTCACAGGCATAACGGGCGTTAATGGGCCAGAATATAGGATGGGCTGGAAATGGCACAACGGGTTAACAGGCCAGAAACGGGCCGACTCTTGCCATGGGCCGAATTTGGCCCATTAGGGTAACAGGCCAGTAACAGGCCGACTCTTGCCATGGGCCGAATTTGGCCCATTAGGGGAACAGGCCAGTAACGGGCCGACTCTTGCCATGGGCCGAATTTGGCCCATTAGGAGAACAGGCCAGTAACGGGCCGGAAGTAATCGAGGGCCGAAAAGGAGCCCAAGAATGTATGGGCCGTCAATAGGCCGAAAGCTAACATGGGCTGGAAACGGCCCATGTAAATCATGGGCCGTTAACGGGTATAAAGAAAATTACTGTTCATTATGGGCTAGAGTCACCGTGGGCCTGTAAAGGGCCAAAAGATACGAAGGCCTCATATGGGCCGAAAGACGTCGTGGGCCATACATGGGCCGAAAGTGAAATGGGTTGGTGTTATATTCGACGGCCCACATGATGTTGTTGGGCCGATTTCCTTTAGGGCCTAACGGGTCGTGAGTTAACGGGCCATAAAATGGGCTATTTGCGAAGAGACCGTTAACAGGCTTTTCATGGGCCAGCCCGTTAACTTTTGACCAAGTCAAACGGGCCGACTTTGTAAGCTAAATGGGCCAGTGGTGGGCCATAGGGGATGTGTCGACATATCATAGGCGCCTATCTGATCCACTGACGAGCTGACACATGTTTCGTCCAGCCAATAAGAATTTTACACGTGGAAATTCCCATTGGTCGGGGTTGTTAACGGGTTATCGGATCCAAAACCCGACCCGATAGCTTAACGGCGTTCCGTTACGGTGGATGCCACGTGTCGGTCACCCTTAACGAAAGCACTTCTATGACGCGCGATTTATCGTCATGGAAGTGGACACTTCCGTGATGATAATTTTGGTAATGTCATGGAACACTTCTACGACAGCACATGTATGACTATCTTGATTCTGTCATAAATTTGTCATGGATGTACATGCATGACAAAAAACGCGACCTACTGTGACAAACACGTATCATCACGGAAGTGTATTTTTTTGTAGTGTAAGCAACTACAATATCTAATTGTCATTGCAAATATGTTTCTTCCATAATAGCCTGAATCAGGAACGATGGACTAATCATATGTAACGCCCCATATGTAACTTGCCATATTTGTATTCCAACTCTTGCCTTTTTCGGCACTAAGTTATGAGATTCCTCGTTGTTGGGTTTTTGTCTTCGTGTTACTTTTGTCTTTGTCATGCATCTCATATCATGTCATCATGTGCATCGCATTTGCATACGTGTTCGTCTCATGCATCCGAGCATTTTCCCCGTTGTCCGTTTTGCTTTCCGGCGCTCCTATGTCCTCCGATGTCCCCTTTTACCTCTTTTCATGTGCGGGTGTTAAACTTTCTCGGATTGGACCGAGACTTGTCAAGCGGCCTTGGTATACTACCGGTAGACCTCCTGTCAAGTTTCATGCCATTTGGACTTCGTTTGATACTCCAACGGTTAACCGAGGAACCGAAAAGGCCTCATGTGTGTTGCAGCCCAACACCTCTCCAAAGTGACCCAAAACCCACCTAAAACCCCTCCATCATCTTGGTCGTTTGATCACGATCGTGTGGCCGCAAACAGTGGTCAATTTGGAGCCTCCTAGCTCCCTCTACCTATAAAAAGGCATCTCCCCCCGAAAATCCCGGATCCACTCCAACCCTAACCCTAGCCCCCGCTCCATCCGCGCGCCGGACACGTCCGGGCCGCGCCGGACGTTTCGCGCCACCGCCCCGCAGCCACTGGCATTGCGCCACGTGTCCCGCCGGCCGCCTCCCGCGCCGCGGCCCGCCGGGCCCAACCCCGGCCAAGGCCCATCGCCGCCCCCGCGCCTCCCCGCTTCGCTCGTCGCCCGCGCGCCGCCTTGCCACCGTCAATGCTCCGCCGCGCCGCCCTGTGCCGCCGTCGCCGGCCGCCGCCCGCCGTGCTCGCTCCGGCGCCACGCTGCTACGTCGGAGACCGCCGTTGTTGCCGCCGCCATCTCCGCTCACTGGAGCCCCACCGTCGGCGAGCTCCTCCGGCCCCGCCTCCAAGTCCGGCCACCGCTTCGAGCTTCGGCGCCAACTCCGGCGAGAAGCCGACAAACCTCGTTTCGCGCGCCACCCCGATCTAGATCTGGATCCGAAACCCTAACGGTTGACTTTTGCCCCAGTTTCCGTAATTTTTAGCATATTTCATCATGCCATAACTTTGGATCCATGGCTCCATTTTGGGCGTGTAGCATATCAAATTGTTCGTCTCAATGAGTACTTCATTTCATTCCATTGCACCATGTTCATTTGAGTTCATGTTGATGCCCTAATTGTTGTTGCAAAAGTGCTATGTAATGTTAGTTTCAGATTCTTGTCAGAATTTGGACATTTGTCTTTTTTGCCATGTTTAATGTGTGCCTCCTATGATCTTGAGCCCTACATGTGTTTTGAAGTATGCCATGCCGTATTTACAGGGGTGTATGCCATGTATTTTTTGATCTTTGTGGTGACTATCACAAGCATGCAAAGTAGCTCTCGTAATGTTGCTGATTTCAGGGACTTAGAATTCTTCTAAGTCATTGCCCTGATAATATTTTTATGCCATGTATTCATGTTGCTACAGAGTGATCCATGCCTCTTTTGAGCATGTTCAATAAGGATGATTTTGAGATATTGTTATGTTCTATCCATCCATGTCTTTGTTTGCATTTATGGAGCACCCTAGCATGAGTCAATCTTCCTCTACTTTTGTGATAAAATGTTCCTGGCAGATTGTTTACATGTTAAGCAATTTTGCTGAGGTTGTTGTAGTTTATCCATGCATGCTATGAGAGTGTTCTTGCCATGGTTAGCTTACTCATCATTTCAACTTGCTGGGTGTATGCTTAGTTTGTCATGCAATGCCTTATGGTAACTGCATCGTGCTCGTAAACATGCCTACGTAAATCTGTTTTGCCATGTTCCAGTTTTCTGCTAAGTCTGAATCTGTTAACGAAAGTTGCTATGTTCACATGGTTGCCATTGTATTTTCTGATCCCTTTTGGCTTATGGTCAGTAAGGGACTTTTGTTTTATGCTTTGAGTAGCTTCATGCCATGCCTTGCTTTGCCATGATATGTTCCTGTAGCATGTTGTTATCTTGTTCTAAACATTGCTTCCTGATGTTAAATCCTGCCATGTTGTTATTTTCACTAAGTCTGTAACCTGATACCTTTTGCACTTTTGCCATGCTTGTTTGAACCTGCAATTGAGTGAATTAGCTGTAGCTCAGTGTTCATCTTTTGTCAAGCATCTTGAGTGGATCACTGCCATGTGATTTGTTGCTATGTTCTAGTGCAATAGCTTGTTGTTCTTGATGCATTTAGATGGCCTTGTGCTGTTAATCGCAGCTTTGTGCCATTATTGTTTTGCTTGCCATTTGCAAACCGTGCATCCGATTCCGGTGATCTTTATATCGATTTCGACCGAAATCAACTCATCTTTCCAGCGGAACTCTTGGTTTTCCAAGTTGAGGCCAGGTTCAATCTTGTCATTCCGGAGCATGCATATGCATTGCATATCACATCCCGCATATCATGCCATGTTTTTGCATCATGTTGCTTGTGCATTGCACGTGGTTGATTGTGTCTCCCTTTGCTTCTGTTCTTGCTTTGGGTAGAGCCAGGAGAAGAGTACGTGATCGAGGAACCCGTTGAGAACGTTTAGGAGTATCAAGCTTACACCAACTCGGAGAACTTTGCAGGCAAGATGACCATACCCTCAAAATCACTTCTATCTTTGCTTGCTAGATGCTCGCTCTATTGCTATGCCTTTGCTATGATACCTACCACATGCTTATCATGCCTCCCATTATTGCCATGTCAAACCTCTAACCCACCGTGTCCTACCAAACCGTTGTCTGGCTATGTTACCGCACTGCTCAGCCCCTCTTATAGCGTTGTTAGTTGCAGGTGAAGTTTGGATTTTGTTCCTTGTTGGAACATGTTTATTTTTGGGATATCACTATTATATATTGCGAATTTTAATGCATTTATATACTTGGTAAATGGTGGAAGGCTCGGCCTTATGCCTGGTGTTTTGTTCTTCTATTGTCGCCCTAGTTTCCGTCATACCGGTGTTATGTTCCTTGATTTTGCGTTCCTTACACGGTTGGGTTATAATGGGAACCCCTTGACAGTTCTCCTTGAATAAAACTCCTCCAGCAAGGCCCAACCTTGGTTTTACCATTTGCCACCTAGCCTTTTTCCCTTGGGTTTCGCGGACTCAAGGGTCATCTTTATTTTAACCCCCCTGGGCCACTGCTTCTCTAAGTGTTGGTCCAAACTGGGCGATGTCCGGCGCCCCCTGGGCAACCAGGGTCTATGCCAACCCGACGTCTTGCCCATCCGGTGTGCCCTGAAAACGAGATATGTGCAGCTCCTATTGGGATTTGTCAGCACATTCGGGTGGCTTTGCTGGTTTAGTTTTACCTTTGTCGAGATGTCTTGTAACCAGGATTCTGAGTCTGATCGGATTGTCTTGGGAGAAGGAATATCCTTCGTTGACCGTGAGAGCTTGTGATGGGCTAAGTTGGGACACCCCTGCAAGGATTTGAACTTTCGAAAGTTGTGCCCGCGGTTATGGGCAGATGGGAATTTGTTAATGTTCGGTTGTAGAAAACCTGAAACTTAACTTAATTAAAATGAATCAACAGAGTGTGTGGCCATGATGGTTTCTTTTCGGCGGAGTCCGGGAAGAGAACACAGTCTCGTGTTATGCTTGAACATAGGTTGTTCTAGGATCACTTCTTGATCATAGTTTCTCGACCGTGCCTTGCCTTCTCTTCTTGCTCTCATTCGCGTATGTTAGCCACCCTATATGCTAGTGCTTGCTGCAGCTCCACCTCATACATTTTACCCTACCTATAAGCTTAAATAATCCTGATCACGAGGATGTGAGATTGCCGAGTCCCCGTGACTCACAGATTACTTCAAAACTAGATGCAGGGACCGATGATACCGCTCCAGGAGATACGACTGAGCTCAAGTGGGAGTTCGATGAGGACTCAGGACGATACTACATTTCTTTTCCACACGATCAGTAGTGGAGTCCAGTTGGGTCGATCGGGGACATTATGCATTTGGGGTTGTCTTTATTTTGGTTCCGTAGTCGGACCTTGATTGTATCTGGATGAATGTAATGATATATTTATGCTATTGTGTGACGTGGCGAGTGTAAGCCAACTATGTTTCTCTTTCCTTTATTTCAGTACATGGGATGTGTAAAGATTACCCCTCTTGCGACATTGCTTACAATGCGGTTATGCCTCTAAGTCATGCTTCGACACGTGGGAGATATAGCCGCATCGTGGGCGTTACAAGTTGGTAATCAGAGCCTTCCCCGACTTAGGAGCCCCCAGCTTGATCGAATCGTTGGCGTTGTTGAGTCTAGAAAAATGTTTTGAGTCTTATAGGATTATATTTATAGGAGAGTAGGATTCTTTTTACTCCTCAGTCCCTTCGTCGTTGTGGTGAGGCATCCTGACGTAGAGTTTTGACTCTTCTCTTCTCAAATTTCACCAAATTTTTTTAGGATCACGCGGGTATCTTCGAATCGTTTCGATGGTTTTGTGACGAGAACATTGTTCTTGGTGCCTCCTGACATTTAGGGGTTGTGGCAGTGTCCCGGGGAGTTGAGCTCCGAGGTGTTGTCGTCACAATTTTATCATTGCAGTTCTCGAATACCTAAGTTTCGCCAACATCGAAAATCTCTTTTATGCAGTTGTTGGTGAGATAACCTCGACACCACCTAGTACTGGGGCGGGAGTTCGGGAGTATTGCCATAACTCGTATAATGGATGCTTTTAGAAGGTTGAGGTAAATGATTTCTGAAGGTTTCTTGGTTATGTGTTGAAGGATGGATACAGCTGGATGTAGGATTTGCTAGCTTTGGGTGAGATATTATGCTTCCCCTGTATCCCCAACACCTGATTGCATAACCGGGAAAATTTCGGGAGTTTCATAGGTGGGAATTCATGTAGGTCTAGTATTTCTTCCGCGAATATTTGGTTCGTGATTGGGTAATCATCACCAAGTATTTGTTCTTGTCCATACCTTGTTGTTTTATTCATCTACCTCTATCTAAGTGGCTTCTCAATTTATGGAAGTGTGACCATTTAATTTGGAATTCATTCGTTCATTTTGTTCGAATGTTAAGACTATATGTTGCAATTTCGATCCTTTTGATTCAGCTTGAATATATATCTGTCAAGATGCTAACGGATGTCACCCTCTTCAGGATGGCTCCTCCAACGCATCAGAATCCTGAACCGCCGCCACCACCTCCACCTCCGGAGGCATGGCAAGGTGTGATGGCCGCTACCAACGCCAACACGCAGCTGATCATGCAACTCTTGCAAGAGCGCAACCAAGGAAATCAAGGCCATGGCAACAATCAGAATCAGTTTACTACACTTAACCAGTTCCTCGCAAACCAGCCAAGGACCTTCAGTAACTGTGTCGAGGCAACAAACGCTGATGATTGGCTCGTGGATATCTGCAAGCATTTCGAGTGCAGCAACGTTAAGCCTAAGGACTTTGTCAAGTTTGCTTCGTTCCAACTCAAAGACCAAGCTGCAGAGTGGTATTAGCAGTACAAAGATTCCAGAGGAGGTTGTGTGATTACCTGGGATGAATTCCGTCAAGACTTCAAAGCTCACCACATTCCTCAAAGTGTTGTTGAGAGCAAGCGTGAGGAGTTCCGCAATCTGAAGCAAGACAGCTTGTCTGTTTACCAGTAACATCATGTTCTAGAATCTCGTTCGTTTCGCTAAGCAAGACATCCCTGACGAGAAGAGCATGATTTATCAGTTCGAAGGTGGCCTCAGAGAAGATTTGCAACTAGCTCTCATGCTTTTCGAGTCGAAGAAGTACGATGAGTTCTACAGTATGGCATTGAAACAAGAGACTGATTAACTCAAGTGCGATGCTTCCAAGAAACGAGTCAGGGATGCAACTCCTTCTTCCTCAACTCAAGTGGCAACTAAACAGTAAAAGTATTGGTTGCCTCCTCCTCCTCCGTTCCGTCAGCCTTATCAGCAGAAGAGCAAAGGTGGCAATGGATCTTCCCACCCACCCAACCCAGGCTTTCAGAACAAGACTTCGTCTCATGCTCCAAGATCAAGTGCTCCGTATCACCGTCCGCTTTTAGAGGTCACGTGCAACAAGTGTCAGCAGAAGGGTCGCTATGCAAACAAATGCTTCAATCAGAGGCATCTTCCTCCTCCTCCTCCTGTGAGATCTGCCAGCACCGTAGTGGTCAAGCATAATCCCAACTCTGCTAAGATTAACATGATGAACACAGCTCAGGCAGAGGACTCTTCAGAAGTGATCATGGGTAACCTCCATGTTAATGATATTCCTGCAAGAGTTCTTTTTGATACTGGTTCATCTTTGTCATTCTTATCGAAGCCTTTGGCATCCATGCACGATTTGCATACTGTCGATTTGCCTAAGCCGATAGCGGTTTCCTCCCGGGTTTGTTCATGAACACCAAAATGATGGCTCCAGATGTTTCTATCATGTTGGGCGACTATAAGTTTGTGTCTTCTCCGATGGTTCTTGGTAACTCAGATATTGATCTTATTCTCGGAATGGACTGGCTTTCTAAGCACAAGGCTCAACTTGATTGTGCTGCCAGGCAGATTCAATTGACACATTCGTCTGAGGATGTAATCATCTTTGCCGCTCGTGATGATACCATTCGACTGTTTTCTCTCAATGAGAAGGGCAAGTTGGATACCATATCTCAGATTCCAGTCGTTTGTGAATATCAAGACGTCTTTCTAGAAGAGCTTCCAGGAATGCCTCCTCACGGGCCAGTTGAATTCGTCATCGATCTTGAGCCTGGCACGGAATCTGTTTTCAAACGTCCTTACAAGCTTGGACCTGAAGAGTTGAAGGAGCTGAAGAAACAACTTGATATTCAAGAGCGTATGGGTCTCATCCGACAAAGTTCTTCTCCATGGGGTTGTGGTGTTATTTTTGTCAAGAAGGATGGAACGGACCGACTTTGTGTCGACTACCGTCCATTGAACAAGAAGACCATAAATAACAAGTACCCACTTCCCAACATCAACGAGCTTTTCGAACAACTCAAACGTGCTCAAGTATTCTCCAAGCTTGACCTCCGTATGGGCTATCATCAGATTTACATTCGTGAAGAAGATATCCCCAAGACAACATTCAGAACAAGCTATGGTTCATATGAATACACTGTCATGTCTTTCGGCCTTATCAATGCTCCTCCAACATTCTCCCGCATGATGAACTTCATCTTCAATGCCTACACAAATGACTTCGTCTTGGTCTACCTCGATGACATTTTGGTCTTTTCCAAGAACAAGGAGGATCATGCCAAGCACTTGAGATTGGTGCTGGACAAACTCAGAGAACATCAGTTCTATGCGAAGTTTTCAAAGTGCGAGTTTTGGCTCGATGAGGTTCTCTACCTTGGACATATCATCTCCGCCAAGGGCATAGCTATTAATCCTGAGAAGGTGTCTGCAATTGTGAATTGGGAACCGCCTCAGAATGTGAAGCAACTCCGCAGCTTCCTTGGTCTTGCAAGCTATTGTCGAAGGTTTGTTGAGAACTTCTCAAAGATCGCAAAGCCTCTTTCCAACCTCCTCCAGAAGCATGTGAAGTATGTCTGGTCGCCTGAATGTGACATCGCTTTCAACACCCTCAAAGAGAAGTTAGTCACTGTGCTAGTTCTGACTCCTTCTGATGAATCCAAACCGTTTGAAGTCTTCTGTGATGCTTCCCTTCAAGGTCTCGGTGCAGTATTGATGCAAGAGAAGAAAGTTGCGGCCTATACCTCTCGCCAGTTGAAGCCCAACGAAAAGAACTACCCCACTCATGACCTCGAGTTGGCGGCAGTTTTCCATGCTCTTTTAACATGGAGACATCTCTTGTTGGGAAGGAAAGTGGACATCTTCACTGCTCATAAGAGTCTTAAGTACATCTTCACTCAGCCCAACCTCAACCTCAGACAGACTCATTGGGTCGAAATGATTCAAGAGTATAATCCGAGTATTGAATATACTCCAGGCAAGGCCAATGTAATTGCTGATGCATTGAGCAGGAAGGCTTACTGCAACAGTTTGATTATCAAGCCCTACCAACCAGAGCTTTATGAAGCTTTCCGCAAACTAAATATCCAAGTTGTTCCTTAGGGATTCCTTGCCAACCTCCAAGTCTCTCCTACTTTGGAAGATCAGATTCGCGAGGCTCAACTTCTTGATGCTATGGTGAAGAAGGTGAAGGTTGGGATTGCCAAGAGCCAACCCAAGTACAAGTGCTATCGCCTTGATGACAAGGATACTCTATTCTTCGAGGATCGCATTGTTGTTCTTAAGGGTGACCTTCGTAAAGTCATTATGAATGAGGCTCACAATTCACTCCTCTCTATTCACCCTGGAAGTACAAAGATGTACCATGACCTCAAGCAGTCGTATTGGTGGACTCGAATGAAGCGCGAGATTGCTCAGTTCGTGAATGAATGTGATGTCTGCAGAAGAGTGAAAGCAGAACACCAACGACCAGCTGGTCTCCTCCAACCTCTTTCCATTCCAGAATGGAAGTTTAACCATATTGAGATGGACTTCGTGACTGGATTTCCCAAGTCCAAGCGTGTCAATGATGATATCTTCGTTGTCATCGACAAGCTCACAAAAGTGGCTCATTTTCTCCCTATCAAAGAATCTATCACGGCAGCTCAGTTGGCAGAGCTATATACCTCCAGGATTGTCTCTCTACATGGCATTCCGTAGTTGATATCTTCAGATCATGCAAGCATCTTTACCTCTGAATTCTGGGATTCCTTTCAGAAGGCCATGTGCACCAACATTCGCTTCAGCACAACTTTTCATCCTCAAACCAGTGGCCATGTCGAGTGAGTCAATCAAATTCTTGAAGATATGCTCAGGGCATGTGTCATCTCCTTCGGGATGAAGTGGGAAGATTGTCTTCCATATGCCGAGTTCTCCTACAACAACAGCTTTCAAGCGAGTTCGGGCAAGGCCCCATTCGAGAACTCTATGGCAGAAAGTGTCGTACTCCTCTTAACTGGTCGGAGACTCGTGAACGCCAACTTCTTGGCAATGACTTGATCACAGAGGCTGAAGAAATTTGCAAAGTCATTTGTGAAAATCTCAAAGCCGTGCAATCGTGCCAGAAGAGTTACTATGATAGCAAGCATCATGACTTGGCTTTCGAGATCGGAGACCATGTCTAACTCCGCGTCTCTCCAATGAAAGGTACTCATCGCTTCGGTATCAAAGGGAAGCTTGCCCTAGTTACGTGCGTCCTTTCAAGATCATTGGCAAAAGAGGCGATCTTGCCTATCAACTTGAGCTTCCATCCAACTTTGCAAATGTGCACGACGTGTTTCATGTGTCGCAGCTTCGCAAGTGTTTCAAGACTCCTGACCGCACCGTCGACTTCGAAGAGATTAATCTCCAAGAAGACACGTCGTATCATGAGCACCCCGTTGCTATCCTTGAAGAAACTGAGCGCAATACTCGCAACAATTCTATCAAATTCCTGAAAGTGAAGTGGTCACATCATTCCAACCGTGAAGCCACTTGGGAACGCGAGGACCACCTCCGTTCCGAATACCCGGAGTTTTTCCAGTCCGAGATCTCGGGACGAGATCCTTTCGTAGTGGTGGAGTGTTGTAACGCCCCATATGTAACTTGCCATATTTGTATTCCAACTCTTGCCTTTTCCGGCACTAAGTTATGAGATTCCTTGTTGTTGGGTTTTTATCTTTTTCATGCATCTCATATCATGTCATCATGTGCATCGCATTTGCATACGTGTTCGTCTCATGCATCCGAGCATTTTCCCCGTTGTTCGTTTTGCTTTCCGGCGCTCCTATGTCCTCCGGTGTGCCCTTTTACCTCTTTTCGTGTGTGGGTGTTAAACGTTCTCAGATTGGACCGAGACTTGCCAAGAGGCCTTGGTATACTACCGGCAGACCGCCTGTCAAATTTCTTGCCATTTGGACTTCGTTTGATACTCCAACGGTTAACCGAGGAACCGAAAAGACCTCGTGTGTGTTGCAGCCCAACACCTCTCCAAAGTGGCCCAAAACCCACCTAAACCCCCTCCATCATCTCGGTCGTTCGATCACGATCGCGTGGCCGCAAACCGTGCTCAATTTGGAGCCTCCTAGCTCCCTCTACTTATAAAAAGGCATCTCCCCCCGAAAAACCCGGATCCACTCCAACCCTAACCCTAGCCCCCACTCCATCCGCACGCCAGACACGTCCGGGCCGCGTTGGAAGTTTTGCGCCGCCGCCCTGCAGCCACTGGCGTTGCGCCATGTGTCCCGCCGGCTGCCTCCCGCGCCGTGGCCCGCCGGGCCCAACCCCGGCCCCCGAGGCCCATCGCCGCCCCCGCGCCTCCCCGCTTCGCCCAACGCCCGCGCGCCGCCTCACCGCCGTCGACGCTCCGCCGCGCCGCCCTGTGCCGTCGTCGCCGGCTGCCGCCCGCCGCGCTCGTTCCGGCGCCGCCCCACCGCCCTACTCCGTCGGAGACCGCCGTTGCCGCCGCCGCCTTCTCTACTCACCGGAGCCCCACCATCGGCGAGCTCCTCCGGCCCCGCCTGCAAGACCGGCCACTGCTTCGAGCTTCGGCGCCAACTCCGGTGAGAAGTCCAACGAACCTCGTTTCGCGCGCCACCTCGATCCAGATCTGGATCCGAAACCCTAACGGTTGACTTTTGCCCCAGTTTCAGTAATTTTTAGCATATTTCATTATGCCATAACTTTGCATCCATGGCTCCGTTTTGGGCGTGTAGCATATCAAATTGTTCGTCTCGATGAGTACTTCATTTCATTCCATTGCACCATGTTCATTTGAGTTCATCTTAATGCCCTAAATGTTGTTGCAAGAGTGCTATATAATGTTAGTTTCAGATTCTTGTCAGAATTTGGACATTTGTCATTTTTGCCATGTTTAATGTGTGCCTCCTATGATCTTGAACCCTAGATGTGTTTTGAAGTATGCCATGCCATCTTTACAGGGGTGTATGCCATGTATTTTTGTGATCTTTGTGGTGACTAGCAGAAGCATGCAAAGTAGCTCTCGTAATGTTGCTGATTTCATGGACTTAGAATTCTTCTAAGTCATTGCCCTGATAATATTTTTATGCCATGTATTCATGTTGCTATAGAGTGATCCATGCCACTTTTGAGCATGTTCAGTAAGGATGATTTTGAGATATTGTTATGATCTATCCATCCATGTCTTTGTTTGCATTTATAGAGCACCCTAGCATGACTCAATCTTGCTCTACTTTTATTATAAAATGTTCCTGGAAGATTGTTTACATGTTAAGCAATTTTGCCGAGGTTGTTGTAGTTTATCCATGCATGCTATGAGAGTGTTCTTGCCATGGTTAGCTTATTCATCATGTCTACTTGCTGGGTGTATGCTTAGTTTGTCATGCAATGCCTTGTGGTAACTGCATCGAGCTTGTAAACATGCCTACGTAAATCTGTTTTGCCATGTTCCAGCTTTCTGCTAAGTCTGAATCTGTTAATGAAAGTTGCTATGTTCACATGGTTGCCATTGTATTTTCCGATCCCTTTTGGCTTATGGTCAGTAAGGGACTTTTGTTTTATGATTTGAGTAGCTTCATGCCATGCCTTTCTTTGCCATGATATGTTCCTGTAGCATGTTGTTATCTTGTTCTAAACATTGCTTCCTCATGTTAAATCCTGCCATGTTGTTATTTTCACTAAGTCTGTAACCTGATATCTTTTGCACTTTTGCCATGCTTGTTTGAACCTGCTATTGAGTGAATTAGCCGTAGCTCAGTGTTCATCTTTTGTCAAGCATCTTGAGTGGATCACTGCCATGTGATTTGTTGCTATGTTATAGTGCAGTATCTTGTTGTTCTTGATGCATTTAGATGGCCTCGTGCTGTTAATCACAGCTTTGTGCCATTATTGTTTTGCTTGCCATTTGCAAACCATGCATCCGATTCCTGTGATCTTTATATCGGATTCGACCGAAATCAACTCATCTTTCCAGCGGCACTCTTATTTTTCCAAGTTGAGGCCAGGTTCAATCTTGTCCTTCCGGAGCATGCATATGCATTGCATATCACATCCCGCATATCATGCCATGTTTTTGCATCATGTTGCTTGTGCATTACACGTGGTTGATTGTATCTTCCTTTGCTTGTGTTCTTGCTTTGGGTAGAGCCGGGAGACGAGTACGTGATCGAGGAACCCGTTGAGAACGTTTACAAGGATCAAGCTTACGCCAACTCGGAGAACTTTGCAGGCAAGATGACCATACCCTCGAAATCACTTCTATCTTTGCTTGCTAGATGCTCGCTCTATTGCTATGCCTTTGCTACGAAACCTACCACATGCTTATCATGCGTCCCATATTGCCATGTCAAACCTCTAACCCACCTTGTCCTAGCAAACCGTTGTTTGGCTATGTTACCGCTCTGCTCAGCCCCTCTTATAGCGTTGTTAGTTGCAGGTGAAGTTTGGAGTTTGTTCCTCGTTGGAACATGTTTATTGTTGGGATATCACTATTATATCTTGTCTATTTTAATGCACCTATATACGTGGTAAATGTTGGAAGGCTCGGCCTTATGCCTGGTGTTTTGTTCCACTCTTGCCGCCCTAGTTTCCGTCATACCGGTGTTATGTTCCTTGATTTTGTGTTCCTTACACGGTTTGGTTATAATGGGAACCCCTTGACAGTTCGCCTTGAATAAAACTCCTCCAGCAGGGCCCAACCTTGGTTTTACCATTCAACACCTAGCCTTTTTCCCTTGGGCTTCGTGGACTCAAGGGTCATCTTTATTTTAACCCCCCCGGGCCAGTGCTTCTCTAAGTGTTGGTCCAAACTGGGCGATGTCCGGCGCCCCCTGGGCAACCAGGGTCTATGCCAACCCGACGTCTTTCCCATCTGGTGTGCCCAGAGAACGAGATATGTGTAGCTCCTATCGGGATTTGCGGGCACATTCGGGTGGCTTTGCTAGTTTAGTTTTACCTTTGTCGAGATGTCTTGTAACCGGGATTCCGAGTCTGATCGGATTGTCTTGGGAGAAGGAACATCCTTCGTTGACCGTGAGAGCTTGTGATGGGTTAAGTTGGGACACCCCTGCAGGGATTTGAACTTTCGAAAGCCGTGCCCGCGGTTATGGGCAGATGGGAATTTGTTAATGCCCGGTTGTAGAAAACCTGAAACTTAACTTAATTAAAATGAATCAACAGAGTGTGTGGCCGTGATGGTTTCTTTTCGGCGGAGTCCGGGAAGAGAACATGGTCTCGTGTTATGCTTGAACGTAGGTTGTTCTAGGATCACTTCTTGATCATAGTTTCTCGACCGTGCCTTGCCTTCTCTTCTCGCTCTCATTCGCGTATGTTAGCCACCCTATATGCTAGTGCTTGCTGCAGTTCCACCTCATACCTTTTACCCTACATATAAGCTTAAATAGTCTTGATCGCAAGGGTGTGAGATTGCTGAGTCCCCGTGACTCACAGATTACTTCAAAACCAAATGCAGGGAACGATGATACCGCTCCAGGAGATACGACTGAGCTCAAGTGGGAGTTCGATGAGGACTCAGGACGATACTACGTTTCTTTTCCAGACTATCAGTAGTGGAGCCCAGTAGGGTCGATCGGGGACATTATGCATTTGGGGTTGTCTTTATTTTGGTTCTGTAGTCGGACCTTGATTGTATCTGGATGAATGTAATGATATGTATATGCTATTGTGTGACGTGGCAAGTGTAAGCCAACTATGTTTCTCTTTCCTTTATTTCAGTACATGGGATGTGTAAAGATTACCCCTCTTGCGACATTGCTTACCATGCAGTTATGCCTCTAAGTCATGCTTCGACACGTGGGAGATATAGCCGCATCATGGGCGTTACATCATATTTACAAAAAGAAGGGAGGTTGAGTTCATACCGGCTTTTCTAATATCAATAAGTTCATCATATAATCATCATTATTGCCTTTCACTAGCACGACCGAATAGTGCGGATAATAATAATAGTGCACGTGCATTGGACTAAGCTGGAATTTGTAAGCATTCAATTCAAGAGAGAAGACAAGGTAATATGGGCTCTTTGTTAGATCAACAATAATGCATATAAGAGCCACTTAACATTTTAATCATGGTCTTCTCCTCTCGACCCCCAAAAAACAGAAAAGAAACAAAACTATTTACACTGGAAAGCTCCCAACAAGCAAAAGAAGAATGAGAAATCTTTTTGGGTTTTCTTTTAATTACTACTACAGGCATGGAAAGTAAACTAACTAAAATCTACAAGTATTTTTTTTGGTTTTTATTAAGGTTTTTCAAACACACAAGAAGAAAACAAGAAAATGAAAATAAACTAGCATGGATGATACAATAAAAAAGTATGAGCACCGACAACTAGCATGGGTGTGTGAACAAGAATGTAATGTTGGTGAGAAATAGTACTCCCCCAAGCTTAGGCTTTTGGCCTAAGTTGGTATATGGCCACGGTTGGTCTGGCGGATATCCAAAGTTATAGTTGGGGTCATACTAAGAAGGACCCCCCTTGGTGCCACTGGTTGGCAATCTCCTCCGGATTCCCCTGATAAACAGACTGTCGGTGAGGATCAAATTGTGGTTCTGGCTCTGGCTCTGTAGCTGGTGTGGGGTTTCAGTAGGTGTGAATGGCCTCTTGCGAAACAAGGTACTTGCCTACAGATAAGTCAAACAAGGAAGGAGCAGGCAAAGTAATAGTCTCAGGGTGATTTTTATCAAATACCAGCTTGTACTTATGCATCTTTTCCTTATTCTTAACGATAAAATCATGTGCTACCATACTCTTATAGTCTAGAAAAATAGGAGGCAACAACTTCTTTTCCTTCTCATAATGCCTAATAGGTATGTTAAAATGTGCAGCGAGGCGTGAGGCGAAGATACCTCCCAAGATGGGGCCCTTAGTACGGTTAAGATTTAACCGCTTTGCAACAATAGCGCCCATACAAAATGTGTCATCACGGAACAAGGCATGACACAAAATAACAATATCAGGGGCACTAAGGTTGCCACAGTTTCCGCAACCAATTAAGCATCTACTAGCAAATATTGCAAAGTAACGTAAAACAGGAAAATGTATGCTAGTAAGTCTTGCATCAGAAACCTTTCTCGTTTCCCCTATAGCAATTGTATCAATAAACCCTTCCACATCGTCACGATGTGGTTCCTCTACACTGCCCTCAAAAGGGATCAAACAAACACGACAACAATCATGAAGTGACATCTCCTTATGCTCATCATATAAATAAAATTCGACCGTAGGTGGTGAGCTCCTAGCATGGAAATGAAAGTTTTGGACAAAGATATTGGTGAGTAAGAGATATTGTTCGCGTTGGTCGTGGAGGAAGGCGGTGAAGCCTGCATGCTCAGCCAACTCATAGAAATCATCATAAATCCCGGTTGCTCTCAAGAAATCATCACAAGGCCATTCACACGGCCGAACCTCCGTGCTGCGAGGGAGATTATACTTGGGCTTCTTGTTTTCTTCACTTTGTTTATCCTTCGAGCTTCGGTTCGATGAGCCCCTCAAAAATCTCTTCATATTTTTCTAAATTTTTAGTAACTCAAAATAAAAGTGAACCAAACTCAACAAAATTGATAGCAACTACTCCTACAAGTGCCTAGAGGCAATATCATGCATTAAAACTACTTTTGACCATATAAATTTGACATGCAAGCTCAAGAACAAGGTCACCTAAGCAGCAAAAATTTACAATGCATAAAGCACTAGAACAAAAACTAATTGGACCATTGGAGGAGTCACATACCAAAGAACAATCCCCCAAAGCAGTTTTGTGAATGGAGCTTTGAGCTAGGAGATTGAAAATGGCAGCAAGATGAGTTTGAACTCGGGTTTGAGCTGGCTAGTGAATTTTTTGGGAGGAAAAAGGAGTGTGTGGTAGCTGGAATAAGTGGAGGGGACCCACGTGGGGTCCACGAGGTAGGGTCGCGCCCAGGGGGGTAGGGCGTGCCTTGGACCCTCGTGGCCAGGTGCTTGCTCCCCCTGGTGTGTTCTCAGTGCCAGATATTCTCAAATATTCTAGAAAAAATCATATTTATTTTTTAGGGCATTTGGTGAACTTTTATTTTTGGGGTATTTTGTATTGCATTGATAATTCAGAAAACAGACAGAAAAATACTATATTTTCTTTATTTAATATAAATAACAAAAAGTAAAAAGAGGGTACAGAGAGTTGTGTTTTCTAAATTCATCCATCTCATGCTCATCAAAAGGAATCCACTAACAAGGTTGATCAAGTCTTGTTAACAAACTCATTCCGAATTGCATGAAACTGGAGAATTTTCAAATAGCACTAGGTTACCTCAACGGGGATATGCATCTCCCCAACAATAAGAATATCATATTTCTTCTTGACAGTAGGAAGAGGAAATTCAAAACCTCCAATAGTAATTGTTGACATTTTTCCAATAGAATTGATACTGTGGACTTGAGGTTGTTTCCTTGGAAAGTGTACCATATGATCATTAC
The DNA here is from genome assembly GCF_018294505.1 of Triticum aestivum. Taxonomy (NCBI): domain Eukaryota; kingdom Viridiplantae; phylum Streptophyta; class Magnoliopsida; order Poales; family Poaceae; genus Triticum; species Triticum aestivum. The sequence goes on along the minus strand of NC_057794.1, from coordinate 284,931,080 downwards.
CGTTAACATGAAAAGTGACATTGCCTTTGGTGCAACCAATAACAGCCCCTGCAGTATTCAAAAAGGGTCTTCCAAGAATAATAGACATACTGTCGTCCTCGGGAATATCAAGAATAACAAAAGTCCATTAAAATAGTAACATTCGCAACCACAACAGGCACATCCTCACAAATACCGACAGGTATAGCAGTTGATTTATCAGCCATTTGCAAAGATATTTCAGTAGGTGTCAACTTATTCAAATCAAGTCTACGATATAAAGAGAGAGGCATAACACTAACACCGGCTCCAAGATCACATAAAGCAGTTTTAACATAGTTTCTTTTAATGGAGCATGGTATAGTTGGTACTCCTCGATCTCCAAGTTTCTTTGGTATTCCACCCTTAAAAGTATAATTAGCAAGCATGGTGGAAATTTCAGCTTCTAGTATCTTTCTTTTATTAGTAACAATTTCCTTCATATATTTAGCATAAGGATTCATTTTAAGCATATCAGTCAAACGCATACGCAAAAAGATAGGCCTAATCATCTTAGCAAAGCGCTCAAACTCCTCATCATCCTTTTTCTTGGATGGTTTAGGAGGAAAAGGCATGGTTTCTAAACCCATGGTTCTCTTTCTTTACCGTGCTTCCTAGAAATAAAATCTCTCTTATCATAATGTTGATTCTTTGATTATGGGTTATCAAGATCAACTGCAGGTTCAATCTCTACATCATTGTCATTGCTAGGTTGAGCATCAACATGAACATCATCGTTAGCATTATCATTAGGTTCATGTTCATTACAAGATTGTGTTTCAGCATCGGAGATAGAGATATTATTGGGATTCGGAGGTGTCTCAATAATAGGTTCACTAGAAGCATGCAAGGTCCTATCATTTTTCTTTCTCTTCCTTTTAGAAGGACTAGGTGCATCAATATTAATTCTCTGAGAATCTTGCTCAATTCTCTTAGGATGACCCACGGGGTACAAAGGTTCCTGAGTCACTTTACCTCCTCTAGTTGCAACTCTAACAGCAAAGTCATTATTTTTACTATTCAATTCATTGAGCAAATCATTCTGAGCTTTAAGTACCTTTTCTACTTGAGTGGTAACCATAGAAGCATGTTTACTAATAAGTTTAAGTTCACCTTTAACACTAGCCATATAATCACTCAAGTGTTCAATCATGTAAGCATTATGTTTCAATTGTCTACCAACATAAGCATTAAAATCTTCTTGCTTAACCATAAAGTTAACAAATTCATCCAAACATTGGCTAGGAAACTTAGCAGGAGGGATTTCAGCTTTATCATATCTATAGAGAGAGTTTACCTTTACTACCTGTGTTGGGTTATCAAGACCGTGTGTTTCTTCAATAGGTGATGAATTAACACCATGTATTTCTTCAATGGGAGGTAAATTCTTAACATCTTCAGCTTTTATACCTTTTTCTTTCATAGATTTGTTTGCCTCTTGCATATCTTTAGGACTGAGAAATGGAATACCCCTTTTCTTCGGAGTTGTCTTAGGATTTGGTTCAGGAAGTGTCCAATTATTTTCATTAATCAACATATTATTCAATAGAATTTCAGCTTGATCAACAGTTCTTTCCCTCAAAACACAACCAGCACAATGATGTCTACTACACAACCTTCTTCTTGTAGACGTTGTTGGGCCTCCAAGTGCAGAGGTTTGTAGGATAGTAGAAAATTTCCCTCAAGTGGATGACCTAAGGTTTATCAATCCATAGGAGGCGTAGGATGAAGATGGTCTCTCTCAAAGAACCCTGCAACCAAATAACAAAGAGTCTCTTGTGTCCCCAACACACCCAATACAATGGTAAATTGTATAGGTGCACTGGTTCGGCGAAGAGATGGTTATACAAGTGGTATATGGATGGTAGATAAAGGTTTTTGTAATTTGAATACATAAAAATAGCAAGGTAACTAATGATAAAAGTGAGCACAAACGGTATTGCAATGCGTTGAAACAAGGCCTAGGGTTCATACTTTCACTAGTGCAAGTTCTCTCAACAATAATAACATAATTGGATCATATAACTATCCCTCAACATGCAACAAAGAGTCACTCCAAAGTCACTAATAGCAGAGAACAAACGAAGAGATTATGGTAGGGTACGAAACCACCTCAAAGTTATCCTTTCTGATCGATATATTGAAGAGTCCGTAGTAAAATAACATGAAGCTATTCTTTCCGTTCAATCTATCCTAGAGTCCGTACTAGAATAACACCTTAAGACACAAATCAACCAAAACCCTAATGTCACGTAGATACTCCAATGTCACCTCAAGTATCCATGGGTATGATTATACAATATGCATCACACAATCTCATATTCATCCATTCAAACCAACACAAAGTACTTCAAAGAGTGCCCCAAAGATTCTACCGGAGAGTCAAGATGAAAACGTGTGCCAACCCCTATGCATAGGTTCATGGGCGGAACCCGCAAGTCGATCACCAAAACATACATCAAGTGGATCAATAGAATACCCCATTGTCACCACGGGCATCCCACGCAAGACATACATCAAGTGTTCTCAAATCCTTAAAGACTCAATCCGATAATATAACTTCAAAGGTAAAACTCAATCCATTACAAGTGAATAGAGGGGGAGAAACATCATCAGATCCAACTATAATAGCAAAGCTCGCGATACATCAAGATCGTACCACCTCAAGAACACGAGAGAGAGAGAGAGATCAAACACATAGCTACTGGTACATACCCTCAGCCCTGAGGGAGAACTACTCCCTCCTCGTCATCGAGAGCACTGAGATGATGTAGATGGCCACTGGAGAGGGATTCCCCCTCCGGAAGGGTGCCGGAACGGGTCTAGATTGGTTTTTGGTGGCTACGGAGGCTTCTAGCGGCGGAACTCCCGATCTATTGTGCTCCCCGAAGTTTTTAGGGTGTATGGGTATATATGGGAGGAAGAAATATGTTGGTGGACCTCCGGGCTGTCCACGAGGCAGGGGGCGCGCCCAGGGGGGGTGGGCGCGCCCCCACCCTCGTGGGCAGCCCAGGACTCTCCTGGTCGAACTCCGATACTCCGTGGGCTTCTTCTGGTTCAAAAATAAGTTCCGTGAAGTTTCAGGTCAATTGGACTCCATTTGATTTTCCTTTTCTGTGATACTCTAAAACAAGGAAAAAACAGAAACTGGCACTGGCACTGGGCTCTAGGTTAATAGGTTAGTCCCAAAAATCATATAAAATAGCATATAAATGCATATAAAACATCCAAGGTTGATAATATAATAGCATGGAACAATCAAAAATTATAGATACGTTGGAGACGTATCAGCATCCCCAAGCTTAATTCCTGCTCGTCCTCGAGTAGGTAAATTAGAAAAACAGAATTTTTGATGTGGAATGCTACTAACATATTTATCCATGTAGTTCTCTTTATTGTGGCAAGAATATTCAGATCCATAAGATTCAAGACAAAAGTTTAATATTGACATAAAAATAATAATACTTCAAGCATACTAACCAAGTAATCATGTCTTCTCAAAATAGCATGACCAAAGAAAGCTATCCCTACAAAATCATATAGTCTGGCTATGCTCTATCTTCACCACACAAAATATTTAAATCATGCACAACCCCGATGACAAGCCAAGCAATTGTTTCATACTTTTGATGTTCTCAAACTTTTTCAATCTTCATGCAATACATGAGCGTGAGCCATGGACATAGAACTATAGGTGGAATAGAATGGTGGTTGTGGAGAAGACAAAAAGGAGAAGATAATCTCACATCAACTAGGCATATCAACGGGCTATGGAGATGCCCATCAAATAGATATCAATGTGAGTGAGTAGGGATTGCCATGCAACAGATGCACTAGAGCTATAAATGTATGAAAGCTCAACAAAAGAAACTAGTGGGTGTGCATCCAACTCGCTTGCTCACGAAGACCTAGGGCATTTTGAGGAAGCCCATCATTGGAATATACAAGACAAGTTCTATAATGAAAGATTCCACTAGTATATGAAAGTGACAACATAGGCGACTCTCTATCATGAAGATCATGGTGCTACTTTGAAGCACAAGTGTGGTAAAAGGATAGTAGCATTGCCCCTTCTCTCTTTTTCTCTCATTTTTTTATTTTATATTTTATATTTTTTTATTTGGGCATTCTCTTTTTATGGCCTCTTTTTTCTCATTTTTATTATTTTTCGTCCGGAGTCTCATCCCGACTTGTGGGGGAATCATAGTCTCCATCATCCTTTCCCACTGGCACAATGCTCTAATAATGATGATCATCACACTTCTATTTACTTACAACTCAATAATTACAACTCGATACTTAGAACAAGATATGACTCTATATGAATGCCTTTGGTGGTGTACCGGGATGTGCAATGACTCATGAGTGACATGTATGAAAGAATTATGAACGGTGGCTTTGCCACAAATACGATGTCAACTACATGATCATGCAAAGCAATATGACAATGATGAAGCGTGTCATAATGAACGGAACAGTGGAAAGTTGCATGGCAATATATCTCAGAATGACTATGGAAATGCCATAATAGGTAGGTATGGTGGCTGTTTTGAGGAAGATATATGGTGGGTTTATGGTACCGGCGAAAGTTGCACGGTACTAGGGAGGCTAGCAATGGTGGAAGGGTGAGAGTGCGTATAATCCATGGATTCAACATTAGTCATAAAGAACTCACATACTTATTGAAAAAATCTATTAGTTATCAAAACAAAGTACTACGCGCATGCTCCTAGGGGGATAGATTGGTAGGAAAAGACCATCGCTCGTCCCCGACCGCCACTCATAAGGAAGACAATCAATAAATAAATCATGCTCCGACTTCATCACATAACGGTTCACCATACGTGCATGCTACGGGAATCACAAACTTTAACACAAGTATCTCTCAAATCCACAACTACTCAACTAGCATGACTCTAATATCACCATCTCCATATCTCAAAACAATCATAAGGAATCAAACTTCTCATAGTATTCAATGCACTTTATATGATAGTTTTTATTATATCCCTCTTGAATGCCCATCATATTAGGACTAAATTCATAACCAAAGCACATTACCATGCTGTTTAGGACTCTCAAAATAATATAAGTTAATCATGAGAGTTCATCTATTTCTATATAATAAAACCACCACCGTGCTCTAAAAAGACATAAGTGAAACACTACAACAACGACAAACTACTCTGAAAGATATAAGTGAAGATCAATGAGTAGTTGAATAATTATGCAACTATGTGAAGACTCTCTAACATTTAAGAATTTCAGATCTTGGTATTTTATTCAAACAGCAAGCAAAACAAAAGTAAATAAAATGATGCTTCAAGAAAAACACATATCATGTGGCGAATAAAAATATAGCTCCAAGTAAAGTTACCGATGAATGAAGACGAAAGAGGGGATGCCTTCCGGGGCATCCCCAAGCTTAGGCTCTTGGTTGTCCTTGAATATTACCTTGGGGTGCCTTGGGCATCCCCAAGCTTAGGCTCTTGCCACTCCTTATTCCATAATCCATCAAATCTTTTACCCAAAACTTGAAAACTTCACAACACAAAACTTAAAGTAGAAAATCTCGTGAGCTCCGTTAGCGAAAGAAAAAAAACACCACTTCAAGGTACTGTAATGAACTCATTATTTATTTATATTGGTGTTAAACCTACTGTATTACAACTTCTCTATGGTTTATAAATTATTTTACTAGCCATAGATTCATCAAAATAAGCAAACAACACAAGAAAAACAGAATCTGTCAAAAACAGAACAGTCTGTAGTAATCTGTAACTAACACAAACTTCTGGAACTCAAAAAATTCTAAAATAAATTTCTGGACGTGAGTAATTTATCTATTAATCATCTTCAAAAAGAATTAACTAAATAGAACTCTCCAATAAAAATGGCAGCAATTCTCGTGAGCGCTAAAGTTTCTGTTTTTTACAGCAAGATCGCAAAGACTTTCCCCAAGTCTTCCCAAAGGTTCTACTTGGCACAAACACTAATTAAAACATAAGACTACATCTAAACATAGGCTAGATGAATTATTTATCACTAAAAAGGAACAAAAAGCAAGGAACAAAAATAAAATTGTGTTGCCTTCCAACAAGCGCTATCGTTTAACGCCCCTAACTAGGCATGATGATTTCAATGATGCTCACATAAAGGATAAGAATTGAAATATAAAGAGAGCATCATGAAGAATATGACTAGCACATTTAAGTCTAACACTCTTCCTATGCACAGGGATTTTGTGAGAGAACAATTTGTGGGAACAAGAATCAACTTGCACAGGAAGGTAAAACAAGCATAACTTTAAAACTTTAAGCACATAGAGAGGAAACTTGATATTATTGCAATTCCTACAAGCATATATTCCTCCCTCATAATAATTTTCAGTATCATAAATGAATTCAACAATATAACCAACACCTAAAGCATTCTTTTCATGATCTACATGCATAGAAATTTTATTACTCTCCACACAAGCAAAATTCTTCTCATGAATAATAGTGGGAGCAAACTCAACAAAATAATTATCATGTGAGGCATAATCAAATTGAAAACTAAAATCATGATGACAAGTCTCATGGATATCATTATTTTTATAGCATACAGTTCATCACAATAATCATCATAGATAGCAACTTTGTTCTCATAATTAATTGGAACCTCTTCCGAAATAGTGGATTCATCACCAAATAAAGTCATGACCTCTCCAAATCCACTTTCATAAATATAATCATCATAAATAGGAGGCATTCTTTCATCATAATAAATTTGCTCATCAAAACTTGGGGGACAAAAAATATCATCTACATCAAACATAGCATCCCCAAGCTTGTGGCTTTGCATATCATTAGCATCATAGATGTTCAAAGAATTCATACTAACAACATTGCAATCATGCTCATCATTCAAATATTTAGTGCCAAACATTTTAATGTATTCTTCTTCTAACACTTCGGCACAATTTTCCTTTCCATCATACTCACGAAAGATATTAAAAAGATGAAGCGTATGAGGCAAACTCAATTCCATATTTTTTTAGTTTTGTTTTATAAACTAAACTAGTGCTAAAACAAGAAACAATAAGATTCGATTGCAAGATCTAAAGATATACCTTCAAGCTATAACCTCCCCGGCAACGGCGATAGAAAAGAGCTTGATGTCTACTACACAACCTTCTTCTTGTAGACGTTGTTGGGCCTCCAAGTGCAGAGGTTTGTCGGACAGTAGAAAATTTCCCTCAAGTGGATGACCTAAGGTTTATCAATCCGTAGGAGGAGTAGGATGAAGATGGTCTCTCTCAAGCGACCCTGCAACCAAATAACAAAGAGTCTCTTGTGTCCCCAACACACCCAATACAATGGTAAATTGTATAGGTGCACTAGTTCGGCGAAGAGATGGTGATACAAGTGGTATATGGTTGGTAGATAAAGGTTTTTGTAATTTGAATACATAAAAATAGCAAGGTAACTAATGATAAAAGTGAGCACAAACGGTATTGCAATCGATTGAAACAAGGCCTAGGGTTCATACTTTCACTAGTGCAAGTTCTGGCAACAATAATAACATAATTGGATCATATAACTATCCCTCAACATGCAACAAAGAGTCACTCCAAAGTCACTAATAGCGGAGAACAAACGAAGAGATTATGGTAGGGTACAAAACCACCTCAAAGTTATCCTTTCTGATCGATCTATTGAAGAATCCGTAGTAAAATAACATGAAGCTATTCTTTCCGTTGAATCTATCCTAGAGTTCGTACTAGAATAACACCTTAAGACACAAATCAACCAAAACCCTAATGTCACGTAGATACTCCAATGTCACCTCAAGTATCCATGGGTATGATTATACGATATGCATCACACAATCTCATATTCATCCATTCAAACCAACACAAAGTACTTCAAAGAGTGCCTCAAAGATTCTATCGGAGAGTCAAGATGAAAATGTGTGCCAACCCCTATGCATAGGTTCATGGGCGGAACCCGCATGTCGATCACCAAAACATACATCAAGTGGATCAATAGAATACCCCATTGTCACCATGGGCATCCCACGCAAGACATACATCAAGTGTTCTCAAATCCTTAAAGACTCAATCCGATAAGATAACTTCAAAGGTAAAACTCAATCCATTACAAGTGAGTAGAGGGGGAGAAACATCATAAAATCCAACTATAATAGCAAAGCTCGCGATACATCAAGATCGTACCACCTCAAGAACACGAGAGAGAGAGAGAGAGAGAGAGAGAGAGAGAGATCAAACACATAGCTACTAGTACATACCCTCAGCCCTGAGGGAGAACTACTCCCTCCTCATCATGGAGAGCACCGGGATGATGAAGATGGCCACCGGAGAGGGATTCCCCCTCCGGCGGGGTGCCGGAACAGGTCTAGATTGGTTTTTGGTGGCTACGGAGGCTTCTGGCGGCGGAACTCCCGATCGGTTGTGCTCCCCGAAGTTTTTAGGGTATATGGGTATATATGGGAGGAAGAAGTACGTCGGTGGACCTCCGGGCTGTCCAGGAGGCAGGGGGCGCGCCCAGGGGGTGGGCGCGCCCCCCACCCTCGTGTGCAGCCCGGGACTCTCCTGGTCGAACTCCGATACTCCGTGGGCTTCTTCTGGTCCAAAAATAAGTTCCGTGAAGTTTCAGGTCAATCGGACTCTGTTTGATTTTCCTTTTCTGTGATACTCTAAAACAAGGAAAAAACAGAAACTTGCACTAGGCTCTCGGTTAATAGGTTAGTCCCAAAAATCATATAAAATAGCATGTAAAACATCCAAGGTTGATAATATAATAGCATGGAACAATCAAAAATTATAGATACGTTGAAGACGTATCACACAACTATCCAGGTAATCTCTGGAAGCATCAGTTAGTCCATTATAAAAGATATCAAGTATTTCATTTTTCTTGAGAGGATGATCAAGCAAAGCATTAGGTAATTGGAGAAGCCTCCCCCAAGCTTGTGGGAGACTCTCTTTTCCGATTTGCACAAAATTATATATTTCCCTTAAAGCAGCTTGTTTCTTATGAGCGGGGAAATATTTAGCAGAGAAATAGTAAATCATATTCTGGGGACTACGCACACAACCAGGATCAAGAGAATTAAACCATATCTTAGCATCACCCTTTAATGAGAACGGAAATAATTTAAGGATATAATTGTAGCGAGTTTTCTCATCATTAGTGAACAGGGAAGCTATATCATTTAATTTAGTAAGATGTGCCACAACAGTTTCAGATTCATAGCCATAGAAAGGATCATATTCAACCGAAGTAATTAACTCAGGATCGACAGAGAAATCATAATCCTTATCAGTAATAAAGATAGGTGAAGTAGCATAAGCAGGATCATATTTCATTCTAGCATTCAGAGATTTTTTTTTTCAGCTTAGCTAATAGTTTCTTAAGATCACTTTCTATCATTGCAGGCAAGAAAGTCTCTAGCAGTTTTGTCGGGGATATACCTCGCGGTATGACCCGGCCGGAATCATGACCCGGCCGGGCTTGGCGACTCACTAGAGACCTGGCTGGAGCTTGGCGACTCACTGGCGATCCGCCCGGACATGGCGGTTTACATGTAACCCGCTCGGACATTGTGACTCACTAGAGACCCGGCGGGCGGATCAGACAGATGACAAGGCCCAAGGCCCAGCAGGCCGGCTTAAAAGGAAAGGGATGACGAATATTTCCTTTACGAAGAAGCAATACCCGTACTTGTATTCAACTTGTGAGAAAGGATATACTAGTCCTAGTCCTACTAGGACTCCACATGTAACCCGCTCCTTCAACATATATAAGGAGGGGCAGGGCTCCCCAAAGAGAGACAGAAAATAATTTCTAGGGCTAGACACAAAGAGCTGGCTTACCAGCAACTCCATCATAGTCATAATGAGACCTAGCCACAAACATCATGTAGGGTTATTACCGGATGATGTTTCCCGGGGCCCGGAGCTGTCTAAACCCTTGTCTTGTGTTGCGTCTCTCGATTTCGCTCAACCCCTCGCAAGCTACCACATAGACGCGTTGGCCTCGCGACTAAGTCCTCACACTAAGGACATCTGCCCTGACAATTCCACCATAGTAGGCGCCCACCGTGGGACTTGCGCATGGTGGTGATGAGTTCTTGGAGGGATCTCTTCAGGGATCGAGAAACTCACGATTGATCGGTTGAGAAAAAGCCGGCACGGAATGATCGCATGAGCCGCCGGACAACCATAAGCATAGCCGGCAAGTTTATCAGAATTATGGTTAATTTTGGAACTGACAGATACAAGATTTGATGCGAAAGATTAGGGTTGCTGTTGTGTACGTCGCCGTTCCCATGCATTTTCGCCGAGTCCGAGCTAGGTCTGCCGCACAGGTGATTTATCAAAGACGTCGCTACCCAAGACCGACTGAGATCCAAGGAATAAAGAAACAATTACTGCATGGCGGGGCTCCTGAGGATTGATGGAAAATTAATTTCGTTTGGGAATCAAGAGGTACGTACTAAATACTAGTACATCAATTACTATTACTAATCCGGTCAGATCTGAGCACAAGTTCAAAAGGCAAGGTCAAATTTGTGTGGCTTCACGTGGAGCATCACCCGTGAAACCGACAGCGACCTAGACCTCGTTTTGGCCTCGTTTTTTGCTGCACCGTGGACGACTCTCAGCAGCCGCAAATCCTAAATTGGCTAATGTTATTAAATTAGATCTGAGGCGAGCTATTGTCCGAGCAACACAGGGATCAGTCTGGTCTGATTTTATTAAACTAGATTTACCTTATTCTTCTTTGAACTGAGGTTCACATGGAAGATGCTGCTGGACCGACCCGTACAAGAATCAAATCGCCAGGGCCCTTTCTTTTTTCCTTGCTTCCAGTTTTTTATGCTGATTGGACGCGCTTGAGAATATTAACTGTGGCCACTCCGAGTCGTCGTCATCTTTGCGCGTAGCTCCATCTCTGAGCTGCGGTCGTGTTAGCATTCAGCCCCGTCAATGGGCGCAAGTAAAAGGAAGTGTTGAGCCGGTTGGAAGAAGTCAAAGGCTCTTATTTATATAACCTACAAGATACGATTGATCCGGTTTGGTCTGCTACGTCTACGGGCGAGGCCTGAGAGTCTGTTTGGTAAATTAATATTATCAGTCTGTTCAAATCCACTAGATGGCAAAAGGCTGCAAAAGGGTCAAGGTTACCAGCATTTGTATTTTGCATGCCATATTTTTTCTCCAAAGACTTACTACTAGTGGTACATTGAGAAGCACAATGGCACAATTTCTAAAAAGGACCATCATCCATCATGTGAAAGATGAGACTAGTCAAAGTGATGAATCAATTAATCCATTACTGGTGAAGCTTGGTTGCTACTATTTATCTAGCCGGTTTAAGATGGACATAAGAAGACCACGCCAAGACCATGATACAAAAATACACGTCCGGAGATTTAAAAAATCAGATGAAATTAAAAATGTGCTATGTTGAGCCACCAGGGCCGCGTTGGGCCGCCTCTGCTGCATTGGGCTATCTCTGCCATGTTGAGCCGCCTCTGTGGCATTGAACGGATCATCTGTCGTTCATAAAACATCAGGTGGTATCCAGCTAAATTTATCTTATTAATACTTATTGTTTTTTGTCAAAGAACAATTACTTTGCCTTGTAATATTTTTACACAGGGTAAATTTTTATGCCATTATATCATGGATACGGAGTACATGCACTAGCATTCGTCCATGCCACGCTGCTCGAGAGGCATGCGTGCAAGCTGCCGTTCCCGCGATCCAGTCTGCGTCAATTCGTCAGGATCGTGCGAATGACCCAATAAGCGCGCGCAAGCCGCTGTCCCTCGCAGCCCGGTTTATACATCAATTAACCGGGACTGTGCTCGCGATTGACTCGCCATCCGCACGGCTTACTGCACTTATGATTGATTTTTCCGTCTGCACCATTTGCAATGCCGCGGCTGACTATACCTACCGGCTGATTTTTATGGTTGCCTTGTTATCGCAACTAGATCGTCCTCCGACAAAAACCAATTGCTATTTACCTTATTTTTAAGCACATATTAATTCATCCAAGCAAAGCTACTTTGCCCTGTTGTATTTTATATGCAGGAAAATTATCCATCACAAAGTGGTATTATACCGCGGAGATGGAGACACGCCAACCATTATTTGGCACAGGTGGTTGTCCTTACTCAACGGATTCCCGCACCGGATTACAACGCCGTGGCCGTCTCTCGCGAACGCACAGGCTTACAACGCCATGGCCGTCTCTCGCGTCCGCGCCGGCTTACAACAAGGAGGACAACTTGCTCGTCCGCACCGACTTACAACGCCGCGGCCGGCTCGTCTACCTGCTCCTGTGGCCAACTCACTCGTGGTTAAGTTCAACTTCACCCTAGAGATCATCAACTCCATGGCAGATAATTTCTGGCCTAACATATCAGGTGATATCCATCTAAAAGTCTATTTTATTAGCATGTCCAATTGTCATGGGTAGAATTTTGTATTGTTGTGCATGTGAAGAATAAATCGAATTTGGCTACACTTAATACATGAGAAACAAATACAAGTGCTATATTTCCTAGTTCTTAATCATGCTTCGTTTGGGTAAATGGGTTTTTCGTGTGGCTTCAATTAATCTGATGAATATTCAATGTGCTTATTTTTCATCAACATATCTTACTGATAGCATGTGAACCCTTACTTAACCTGATGACTAACTACCTTATATGTGTTGCAGGGAAACAATGAGAAGCACTGAGGTTTACAATCGAGGTTAGCACGTGCATGGTCCATTGTCTAATAGCACAGTATTGTGCAATTACAGGAACCATTCTAATATTTTGGTTTTTAACAATTTGGTCTTGCACATGTAGGTCCTACTGTCACAGGTTTTGACCCACTGTTCGACCCTTTTTGCATATGGGGAAATGAGTTATCCATGAATATCAATCAAATCAAGAAACTCAGAAAAATTGTTAGGATAAAGAAATTAGCGAGAAAAATCAACAAGATCTTTGTCTGCACAATGAAGAAGACATCAGTTCACTACAAAATGGTACTAACTATTATACCTTACCTTTTTTTATTCATTTGCCCCATTTCCAATATAGAGAAGATATTTGTGCACATCCTTGTTTTCAGGCCTTTCCAAAGAAGTTCATTGATGATTACCTCTCAAACCACCTCTATGGTTAGGAGGCGAGGAAGGTATCCATACAACAGCCACAGTTCAATATTGAAGTGTTCCTGAAGAGGATGAAGGATGGATGATCAATCATCCAATGGCACTGGCCTAAAGTTGCAAAGACCTTCAACATGAATGAAGGCTCAATATTCGCCTTTCGTTTCAGCAGTTTTCCAGATGAGATGCAGCTGTCTATATACCGTCTATGATGCTAATTTCGAAAGGTTCTACATGTTGCATGTGGAACTTGTTGCTGGTGCAGTTGTGTAATAGGGTAGCTGAGCGCTGAAGCTATATCATGTTGTACTTTGATGTATTTCAGTTATGAAATTATGCTTCCTTAATATGGAAATGAAATATATTGTGTGCTTAATATGAAATGTCAATTAGATTAATAAATGGATTACGAATAATCGGATAATTAGCCTGCTAATGGTGAATTAGCCTGCTAATTGGGTTTTGCTATTCCAAACGGTTGTTGAAAAAAATATCGTGGGCGATAACCTCAGGCAACGCACACAGTTTTTAGGAATAAACCGTGTTGCATCAATGAACAATCACACACGAGTTTCTCTTGAAAATTGTTTGTGTCAGGCCACCTTGCGCAAACGTTTATCACATAAAAACGGTGTGTCGTGGACAGCCTTTGCCACACAGTTTTTTCTACGGACCATGTGTGCTACATTCAATAATGCAAACGATTTAACGGGAAAAATTGTGTGTGATGTACCTATGAACGAAAGCGTTTTCCTTCGAGCGACTATGTAGGATGTGCATACGAACGGAAACGTTTAGCGGGGACTGACTGTGTGGGATGTACTTGCGACCAGAAATAATTTGGTCGTATAATTGTATTTTTTTAGCTCTACTGTATGAATTTCCGTATTTGAGTGCTCACTGGTCGCACACGACCTCATTTTGCCAAACGAGTGTGCTAGGAGGGCATATCCCCGGCGGTTTCTAGGTCGTGTGGGAAGGACCCCCCTATCGCTCACACTCACTTGGCGACGGTTCCAGATGCCGTCGCGGAAAGGGGTTTTAAACTGTTTGTTTAGGACCGACGTGCACCAGTGTGGAAAGCAACTTGGGGAAGGCTAGAGATCAAGATTCTTATGGTTTGGATTGGAATATCTTGGTCTCAACACATGAGTAGGTGGTTCTCTCTCAGAAAATGTATGGTAGAAGTGTAGGCACGTTCTGATTGCTTTCTCCATGAATGGAGGATGGGTTGTGACGCTCCAAGACCGGAGCTTCAGATGCCTTCCAGGGTTTCCGAGTTTTCGTCGTGTGTTTTGTTTGGTTCGTGGCATTCATCTTTGCATCCTGACCTTTGCATCATGTCATCATGCCATTTCTTTTTTTAAAAAAACTCAACTAAATAAAATGCATAGATCTTTGATCTATTTAAATTGAGGGAACTCACATGGTGATTTCTCTATATAACATATCCTCCCAATACATTAGGGAGCTATAATAATTATTCTCACACACTTGCAAAATAATTCCATGTATTTTATACTTCAAGTTTGGTCCCCAAACTTTGTCCATAATTTCTTTCACCGCTTTCCCGTTCTCCTCAAAAATTCCAAACATTTTTGGACTCTCCAAAAAATGTTTTCCTAATTCAAACTCATTTGAATCACATTCAAATGTGTTCGAATGCAATCCTTCCAAACAGTGCCAAATGTATTTTTCTTGGATCAAGCTCCTTTTTACGAGTCTAAGAAAATTGGCGCCCTGCACAAATTCTTCTCCTATCTCTCTCTACATTTCTTATTTCTCGGTTTATTTGTTAAATCAGGAAATAAAGAAGTATTTAAGAAGAGGGAGAGAGAGCCCAGCCTTGCCACTTGGGCCTCCTACGGCCCATTTGGCCCAAGGCCTCCCGCAGCCCAACCTGCGCTAACCCTAGGCGCCCGAGCCACCTTTCCCGATCCCCTCTCCCTCCGTCGCCAGGAGAACCCACGTTCGACCCCTCCTCTCGCCCGTGCCACTATCTCCCCTTGATCCCCATCGCGCTCCTGCCCGATCCCCATCTCCTTCCCTCTCTTCTCTCGTGCACAGGGTCGCAGCTCACAGCACCCGATCCCCATCCCTCGACCTCACCACTCAGTGGCGACCAAAGCTGGGGCGCCACCCACCTCCCTCCGCCGGCAAGCTTCAGCACTGGGACCACTCCGTGCCCTTGCCCGTTCCACCTCGCAGCCGCTTGCCAGCAAATGTGTCGCCGCCATCCAGGACCCATGGCGCCGCCTGCTGCTCCCTTCATCAACGCCTGCTGCTCCCTGCATCGCCCCGTGTTTGCCGACGTCTTCAACCTCCCGAGGTTCTCTCGTACCTCTGCCGCACCGGCCTGTGACGCTGCTACCAAGCTCCACCAGGACCATGTCGGCGCCTGCTACCTCTTGAGCTTGCGTTGGATTTCCCCGAAGAGGAAAGGATGATGCAGCAGAGTAGCATAAGTATTTCCCTCAGTTTTTGAGAACCAAGGTATCAATCCAGTAGGAGGCCACGCTCAAGTCCCTCGTACCTGCACAAAACGATAGCTACTCGCAACCAACGCGATTAGGGGTTGTCAATCCCTTCACGGTCACTTACGAGAGTGAGATCTGATAGATATAATATTTTTGGTATTTTTGGTATAAAGATGCAAAGTGAAAAGTAAAAGCAAAGTAAAAAAGCAAAGCAAGATTAAAGTAATGGAGATTGATATGATGAGAACAGACCCGGGGGCCATAGCTTTCACTAGTGGCTTCTCTCAAGAGCATAAGTATTCTACGGTGGGTGAACAAATTACTGTTGAGCAATTGACAGAATTGAGCATAGTTATGAGAATATCTAGGCATGATCATGTATATAGGCATCACCTCCGTGACAAGTAGACGGAAACGATTCTGCATCTACTACTATTACTCCACTCATCGACCGCTATCCAGCATGCATCTAGAGTACTAAGTTAAAAACAGAGTAATGCCTTAAGCAAGATGACATGATGTAGAGAGATAAATTCATGCAATATGAAATAAACCCCATCTTGTTATCCTCGACGGCAACGATACAATACGTGCCTTGCTGCCCCTTCTGTCACTGGGAAAGGACACCGCAAGATTGAACCCAAAGCTAAGCACTTCTCCCATGGCAAGAACTACCAATCTAGTTGGCCAAACCAAACAGATAATTCGAAGAGACTTGCAAAGATAACCAATCATACATAAAAGAATTCAGAGAAGATTCAAATATTATTCATAGATAGACTTGATCATAAACCCACAATTCATCGGTCTCAACAAACACACCGCAAAAAAAGATTACATCGAATAGATCTCCACGAGAGAGGGGGAGAACTTTGTATTGAGATCCAAAAAGAGAGAAGAAGCCATCTAGCTACTAACTATGGACCCGAAGGTCTGAGTAAACTACTCACACTTCATCGGAGAGGATATGATGATGTAGAAGCCCTCTGTGATGACGGCCCTCTTCCAGCAGAGCTCCGGAACAGGCCCCAAGATGGGATCTCGTGGATACAGAAAGTTGCGGCGGTGGAATTAGGTTTTTGGCTCCTCCTATGATCGTTTGGGGGTACGTAGGTATATATAGGAGGAAGGAGTACGTCGGTGGAGCTCCGAGGGGCCCACGAGGCAGGGGGCGCCCCCACCCTCGTGACCGCCTCTTTTGTTCCTTGGAGCAGGGTCCAAGTCTCCTGGATCACGTTCGGTGAGAAAATCACGTTCCCGAAGGTTTTATTCCGTTTGGACTCCGTTTGATATTCCGTTTCTTTGAAACACTGAAATAGGCAAAAAACAGCAATTCTGGGCTGGGCCTCCTGTTAATAGGTTAGTCCCAAAAATAATATAAAAGTGGAAAATAAAGCCCAATATAGTCCAAAATAGTAGATAATATAGCATGGAGCAATCAAAAATTATAGATACATTGGAGACGTATCAGGCATCCCCAAGCTTAATTGCTGCTCGTCCTCGAGTAGGTAAATGATAAAAAAAAGAATTTTTGATGCGGAGTACTACTTGGCATAATTCCAATGCAAATCTTCTTAATTGTGATATGAATATTCAGATTAGAAGGATTCAAGAGAAAAGTTTATATTGGCATAAAAATAATAATACTTCAAGCATACTAACGAAGCAATTATGTCTTCTCAAAATAACATGGCCAAAGAAAGTTATCGCTACAAAATCATATAGTGTGGCTATGCTCTATATTCACCACACAAAATATTTAAATCATGCACAACCCCGATGACAAGCCAAGCAATTGTTTCATACTCTAACTTTTTCAAAACTTTTTCAATCTTCACGCAATACATGAGAGTGGGCCATGGATATAGCACTATAGATGGAATAGAATGGTGGTTGTGGAGAAGACAAAAAGGGAGAAGATAGTCTCACATCAACTAGGCGTATCAACGGGCTATGGAGATGCCCATCAATAAATATCAATGTGAGTGAGTAAGGATTGCCATGCAACGGATGTACTAGAGCTATAAGTATATGAAAGCTCAAAAAGAAACTAAGTGGCTGTGCATCCAACTTGCTTGCTCATGAAGACCTAGGGCAATTTGAGGAAGCCCATCATTGGAATATACAAGCCAAGTTCTATAATGAAGGATTCCCACTAGTATATGAAAGTGATAACATGAGAAACTCTCTACTATGAAGATCATGGTGCTACTTTGAAGCACAAGTGTGGTAAAAGGATAGTAACATTGTCCCTTCTCTCTTTTTCTCTCATTTTTTAATTTGGGCCTTTTCTCTTTTTTTATGGCCTCTTTTTTTCAGCTTCTTTGGCCTCTTTTATTTATTTTTCGTCCGGAGTCTCATCCCGACTTGTGGGGGAATCATAGTCTCCATCATTCTTTTCTCACTGGGACAATGCTCTAATAATGATGATCATCACACTTTTACTTTTCTTACAACTCAACAATTACAACTCGATACTTAGAACAAAATATGACTCTATATGAATGCCTCCGGCGGTGTACCGAGATATGCTATGAATCAAGAGTGACATGTATGAAAGAATTATGAACGGTGGCTTTACCACAAATACGATGTCAACTACATGATCATGCTAGCAATATGACAATGATGGAGTGTGTCATAATAAACAGAACGGTGGACAGTTGCATGGCAATATATCTCGGAATGGCTATGGAAATGCCATAATAGGTAGGTATGGTGGTTGTTTTGAGGAAGGTATATGGTGGGTGTATGATACCAGCGAAAGGTGCGCGGTATTAAAGAGGCTAGCAAAGGTGGAAGGGTGAGAGTGCATATAATCCATGGACTCAACATTAGTCATAAAAAATCATATACTTATTGCAAAAATATACAAGTTATCAAAGCAAAGTATTACGTGCATGCTCCTAGGGGGATAGATTGGTAGGAAAAGACCATCGCTCGTCCCCGACCGCCACTCATAAGGAAGACAATCAATAAATAAATCATGCTCCGACTTCATAACATAATGATTCACCATACGTGCATGCTACGGGAATCACAATCTTCAACACAAGTATTTCTCAGATTCACAACTACTCAACTAGCATGACTTTAATATTATCACCTCCAATTATCATGCTTCAATCTTTTCTTAGTATTCAACACACTCAAAAGAAAGTTTCACAAATCTTGAATACCAAGCATATTATTATTAAGAAAATTACCATGATATTAAGAGACTCTCAAAATAATTGAAGTGAAGCATGAGAGATCAATAGTTTCTTTAAAACAAATCCACCGCCGTGCTCTAAAAGATCTAAGTGAAGCATATGGAGCAAAATTATAACGCTCAAAAGATATAAGTGAAGCACATAGAGCAAAACTACTTAGCTCAAAAGATATAAGTGAAGCACATAGAGCAAGACTACTTAGCTCAAAAGATATAAGTGAAGCACATAGAGCAAAATTACATAGCTCAAAAGATATAAGTGAAGCATATAGAGTATTCTATCAAATTTTAATTCAGATATGACTCTCTCAAAAGGTGTGTACAGCATGTATGATTGTGGAACACTAACAAACAAAGACACAAATAATACAAGATGCTCCAAGCAAAACACATATCATGTTGGTGAATAAAAATATAGCTCCAAGTAAATTACCGATGGAAGTGGACGAAAGAGGGGATGCCTTTCGGGGCATCCCCAAGCTTTGGCTTTTAGGTGTCCTTATATTATATTGGGGGTGCCATGGGCATCCCCAATCTTAGGCTCTTGCCACTCCTTGTTCATAATCCATCACAAGAATTCACCCAAAACTTGAAAACTTCACAACACAAAACTTAAAGTAGAAAACTCGTGAGCTCCGTTAGCGAAAGAAAACAAAAAACCACTTCAAGGTACTGTAATGAACTCATTCTTTATTTATATTGGTGTTAAACCTACTGTATTCCAACTTCTCTATGGATTATAAACTATTTTACTAGCCATAGATTCATCAAAATAAGCAAACAACACACGAAAAACAGAATCTGTCAAAACAGAACAGTCTGTAGTAATCTGTAGCTAGCGCAAGATCTGGAACCCCAAAAATTATAAAATAAATTTATGGACGTAAGGAATTTATCTATTAATCATCTTAAAAAAGAATTAACTAAATATCACTGTTCAAATAAAAATGACAGCAGTTCTCGTGAGCGCTAAAGTTTCTGTTTTTTACAGCAAGTTCAACAAGACTTTCCCCAAGTCTTCCCAACGGTTCTACTTGGCACAAACACTAATTAAACACAAAAAACACAACCAAACAGAGGCTAAATAAATTATTTATTAAATAATAGGAAGGATAAATATTGGGTTGTCTCCCAACAAGCGCTCTTGTTTAAATCCTTAAAGCTAGGCATTGATAATTTAATGATGCTCACATGAAAGACAAGAATTCAAGCACAAAGAGAGAATCATAAAACAAGTGACAAACACATCTAAGTCTAACATACTTCCTATGCATAGGCATTTTATAGGCAAACAAATTGTCAAGGCAAGCAAAAACTAGCATATGCAAGGAAGCGGAAAGAAACAATAGCAATCTCAACATAACAAGAGGTAATTTAGAAACATGAAAATTTCTACCACCATATTTTCCTCTCTCATAATAATTGCATGAGGGATCATAAGAAAATTCAACAAAATAGCTATCACACAAAATATTTTCAAGATGATCCATATGCATGCAAAGTTGACACTCTTCAAAATAGTGGGATTAACATTAACTAAAGTCATGACCTTTCCAAACCCACTTTTATCAAAAATTTCATAAGATTGAACATTCTCCAAATATGTGGCATCTAAAGTTGACACTCTTCCAAACCCACTTTCAATAATATTGCAAACACTATTATCAATCTCATATTCATCATGGGGCTTAAATAAATTTTCAATATCATAAGAAGAATCATCGCAATCATGATCATTACAACAAGTAGTAGACATAGCAAAACTAGCATCCCCAAGCTTAGGGTTTTGCATATTAATAGCACAATTGACATCAAGAGAATTTATAGTAAAATCATTGCAATCATGCTTTTTATTCAAATATCTATCGTGAATCGCTTCATAAAATAATTCATCACACTTTTTCAGATTCACGAATTTCAAGCAAAACTTCATAAAGATAATCTAGTGCACAAAACTCACTAGCAATTGTTTCAACATAATTGGATCTCTTAAAAAGATTAGCAAGTGGATTAGGATCCATAGATCTTAGGTTCTCCGTTTAGTAATAAATAAACAACTAGTCCAACCATACGAGCAAACAAAAAATTGGCAAGAAAGAGGCAAATAAAGAAAGAGAGGGAGGATAGAGAGAGAGGGCGAATAAAACGGCAAGGGTGAAGTGGGGGAGAGGAAAACGAGAGGCAGATGACAAATAATGTAATGCGAGAGATAGGGATTGTGATGGGTACTTGGTATGTTGACTTTTTGCGTAGACTCCCCAGCAACGGCGCCAGAAATTCTTCTTGCTACCTCTTGAGCTTGCCTTGGATTTCCCTGAAGAGGAAAGGATGATGCAGCAGAGTAGCGTAAGTATTTCCCTCGGTTTTTGAGAACCAAGGTATCAATCCAGTAGGAGGCCACGCTCAAGTCCCTCGTACCTGCACAAAACGATAGCTACCCGCAACCAACGTGATTAGGGGTTGTCAATCCCTAAACGGTCACTTACGAGAGTGAGATCTGATAGATATAATATTTTTGGTATTTTTGGTATAAACATGCAAAGCGAAAAGTAAAGGCAAAGTAAAAGGCAAAGCAAGATGAAAGTAATGGAGATTGATATGATGAGAATAAACCCGGGGGCCATAGGTTTCACTAGTGGCTTCTCTCAAGAGCATAAGTATTCTACGGTGGGTGAACAAATTACTGTTGAGCAATTGACAGAATTGAGCATAGTTATGAGAATATCTAGGCATGATCATGTATATAGGCATCACGTCCGTGACAAGTAGACCGAAACGATTCTGCATCTACTACTATTACTCCACTCATCGACCGCTATCCAACATGCATCTATAGTATTAATTTAAAAATAGAGTAATGCCTTAAGCAAGATGACATGATGTAGAGAGATAAATTCATGCAATATGAAATAAACCCCATCTTGTTATCCTCGATGGCAACGATACAATACGTGCCTTGCTGCCCCTTCTATCACTGGGAAAGGACACCGCAAGATCGAACCCAAAGCTAAGCACTTCTCCCATGGCAAGAACTACCAATCTAGTTGGCCAAACCAAATGCATAATTCGAAGAGACTTGCAAAGATAACCAATCATACATAAAAGAATTCAGAGAAGATTCAAATATTATTCATAGATAGACTTGATCATAAACCCACAATTCATCGGTCTCAACAAACACACCAGAAAAAAAAAGATTACATCGAATAGATCTCCACGAGAGAGGGGGAGAACTTTGTATTGAGATCCAAAAAGAGAGAAGAAGCCATCTAGCTACTAACTATGGACCCAAAGGTCTGAGGTAAACTACTCACACTTCATCGGAGAGGCTATGATGATGTAGAAGCCCTCCGTGATGACGGCCCTCTTCCGACGGAGCTCCGGAACAGGCCCCAAGATGGGATCTCGTGGATACAGAAAGTTGCGGCGGTGGAATTAGGTTTTTGGCTCCTCCTCTGATCGTTTGGGGGTATGTAGGTATATATAGGAGGAAGGAGTACGTCGGTGGAGCTCCGAGGGGCCCACGAGGCACGGGGCGTGCCCTAGTGGGGGGGGGGGCGCCCCCCACCCTCGTGACCGCCTCTTTTGTTCCTTGGAGCAGGGTCCAAGTCTCCTGGATCACGTTCGGTGAGAAAATCACATTCCCGAAGGTTTTATTCCATTTGGACTCCGTTCGATATTCCGTTTCTTCAAAACACTGAAATAGGCAAAAAACAGCAATTCTGGGCTGGGCCTCCTGTTAATAGGTTAGTCCCAAAAATAATATAAAGTGGAAAATAATGCCCAATATAGTCCAAAACAGTAGATAATATAGCATGGAGCAATAAAAAATTATAGATACATTGGAGACATATCAGCACCCCGCCTCCAAGTCTACCGCCACCAGCGCCCTACAGCTCCCGCCGTTCTTCTCCAGCCTCCTCCAAGCCAAGTACAGGGGCTCGTCACCTCTAGCGCCTTTACATGTCCAAGCCCCTGCCCCGCCTCTGCTTCGTTCGAGCAGGGAGGAGGACGTGCCTCCGCTCGCCTGCATCGACCAGCGCCGAGCCCCTGCCTCCACTACGACCCAACCGCTCACCTCCGTTGCGTCCTTCCTGCACCTCCACATGCCGTGCGCGAGCGCCAGGAGCACCCTCACGCAACGACCAGAACCATGCCAAGTTGTTGCCTTTTTGCACCTGTGATGTCTTGCGTGGATGCTTGTGAAATCGGATTTGGAACCTCTAGCGCCAAGCTCCACCACCGACGGCCGTTTTGGAGACGTCAAGACCCGGACCGACAAGTACCCCAACGTCATGTGTACAAAGACCGTCGCCGAAGACCCGGGTAGCAAAACGTCAAGTACCTATGACCGAAGAACGCCAAGTACCTCTCCGAAAAACGAACATGTACCACTACGTCCGGAGGCATCGGATCCGTCAAGTCCAACAACGAATGGGTACAACTATCGGCGACCACGAATGACTACGAAACGTGAACCTCTACCGTCGAACCTAGAGCATGCGAGATCGACTACTTCCACTACCGCCGTCGCGAGAACGCCTACTTCCCTCTACGAACAAGAACCGTCCCCTTTGCACGCTACAAAGGTATAACCACCGAGATCGGCGTCCGAGAACGAATGCTTGTGTTGTATGAGACGCACCCTTTGTCTGCACCGTGTCCGTTTTGTCACTCGTTTCCATGCCCCTAACCCGTGGGAACCCGGTTATCGGGAGCACCCCACCGTTCATCGCATGACACGCTCCCATCACTTTCTTTTGCACTGACATCTCAATGAGTTGTCGGAACCGGAACATTGCCGTGGCACCATTTCGTTATCGTCGCCGTGGCACCCCTTTCATTTCCGCCACGATGAAAAATGTTTCATAATGCTCTTGTCAACTTTTAATAAACATTGCATAAACTTGTTCATGTCATCGGCATCATGATAACAACAATTAAAATGTTTAGATTGTTGTTGCACCAAATTACTAATGCATATGGGGATTTACCGGATTTGTTGTTTGTTATATGCGGCCCCATTTAAATTGTTTAGATGGTGTAGATTTGTTATGCCTCACCTCTTGCCATGTTAATCAAAATTTAATCTTGTTGTGTATATAACGAGAGAGAATTAAACAAGTCACGTGGTGTTTCGTCAATATGCAATGGAGTTGCATATTGAGATCCACTTAATTTGTAGGTTTGCTTGTGCACTTTGCCATGCCATGCCTCATTAAACCGGACATGCATCATACTTGGTTGTGCATCATAACATGCTCATGTGATGTTTGTTTACTATGTTGTTTGCTCCTTTCCGGTGTTGCTTCTTCGGGTTAGTTCTGATAACGTCGCGTTTGTGAGGATCCATTCGTCTATGTCCGTTTGTCTTCTTCATGGACTCGTTCTTCTTCCTTGCGGGATTTCAGGCAAGATGACCATACCCTCGAAATCACTTCTATCTTTGCTTGCTAGATGCTTGCTCTTTTGCTATGCCTATGCTATGATACCTACCACTTGCTCATCATGCCTCCCATATTGTTAAGCCAAGCCTCTAACCCACCTTGTCCTAGCAAACCGTTGTTTGGCTATGTTACCGCTTTGCTCAGCCCCTCCTATAGTGTTGTTAGTTGCAGGTGAAGATTGGAGTTTGTTCCTTGTTGGAACATGGATATTTTGTTGGGATATCACAATATCTCTTATTTATATTAATGCATCTATATACTTGGTACAGGGTGGAAGGCTCGGCCTTATGCCTGGTGTTTTGTTCCACTCTTGCCGCCCTAGTTTCCGTCATATCGGTGTTATGTTCCCGGATTTTGCGTTCCTTACACGGTTGGGTTATAATGGGAACCCCTTGATAGTTCGCCTTGAATAAAACTCCTCCAGCAAGGCCCAACATTGGTTTTACCATTTGCCACCTAGCCTTTTTCTTTCCCTTGGGTCGGCCAGCCCAAGGGTCATCTTTATTTTAACCCCCCCGGGCAAGTGCTTCTCTAAGCGTTGGTCCAAACTGAGCGATGTTCGGAGCTACCACGGGCAACTCTGGGCTGGCCTACCCGACGTCTTGCTCATCCGGTGTGCCCTGAGAACAAGATATGTGCAGCTCCTATCGGGATTTGTCGGCACATCTGGGTGGCTTTGCTGGTCTTGTTTTACCATTGTCGAAATTTCTTGTAACCGGGATTCCGAGTCTGATCGGGTTGTCTTGGGAGAAGGAATATCCTTCGTTGATCGTGAGAGCTTGTGATGGGCTAAGTTGGGACACCCCTGCAGGGTTTTGAACTTTCGAAAGCCGTGCCCACGGTTATGGGCAGATGGGAATTTGTTAATGTCTGGTTGTAGAAAACCTGAAACCTTAACTTAATTAAAATGCATCAACCGCGTGTGTAGTCGTGATGGTCTCTTCTCGGTGGAGTCCGGGAAGTGAACACAGTGTTGGAGTTATGCTTGAACGTAGGTTGTTCTAGGATCACTTCTTGATCACTTCTAGTTCTCGTACGTGCCTTGCCTTCTCTTCTCGCTCTCTTTTCCGTATGTTAGCCACCAAATATGTTAGTCGCTTTCTGCAGCTCCACCTCATACCTTTTACCTTACCTATAGGCTTAAATAGTCTTGATCGCGAGGGTTGAGATTGCTGAGTCCCCATGACTCACAGATACTTCCAAAACCAGTTTGTAGGTGCCGATGATACCGTACCGGTGACGCAACCGAGATCAAGGAGGAGCTTGATGAAGATCGTGTTCATTATGTTGTTCCATTTCCAGTTGATCAGTAGTGGAGCCCAGTTAGGACGATCGGGGATCTGTGTAGCATTTGGGGTAGTCTTCTTTTATTTTGGTTCCGTAGTCGGACCTTGATTGTAGTTGAATGATGTAATGCTTTATTCATGTATTGTGTGAAGTGGCGATTGTAAGCCAACTATGTATCTCTTTCCCTTATGTATTACATGGGTTGTGTGAAGATTACCTCACTTGAGACATGGCTTACAATGCGGTTATGCCTCTAAGTCGTGCTTCGACACGTGGGAGATATAGCCGCATCGTGGGCGTTACAAGTTGGTAATCAGAGCCTTCCCCGACCTTAGGATCCCCCTGCTTGATCAAATCGCTGGCGTTGTTGAGTCTAGAAAAATGTTTTTGAGTCATTTAGGAATTATATATATCGGAGAGTAGGAATTCTTTTTACTCCTCAGTCCCTTCGTCGCTCTGGTGAGGCCTCCTGACAAAGAGTTTTGACTCTTCTCTTCTCAAATTTCACTAATTTTTTTAGGATCACGCGGGTATCTTGGAATCGTTCCGATGGTTTTGTGATGAGAACATTTCTCTTGGTGCCTCCTGACATTTAGGGGTTGTGGCAGTGTCCCGGGGAGTTGAGCTCCGAGGTGTTGTCGTCACAATTTTATCGTTGCAATTCTGGAATACCTGAGTTTCGCCGACATCGAAAATCTCTTTTATGCAGTTGTTGGTGAGATAACCTCGACGCCACCCAGTAGTAGGGCGGGAGTTCGCGAGTATTACCATAACTCGTATAACGGATTCTTTTCGAAGGTTGAGGTAAACGATTTTCGAAGGTTTCTTGGTTATGTGCTGAAGGATGGATACAGCTGGATGTAGGATTTGTTAGTTTGGGTGAGATATTATGCTTCCCCTGTATCCCCAACACCTGATTGCATAACCGGAAAGGTTCGGGAGTTTATAAGTGGGAATTCAAGTAGCTCGTAGGATATCTTTCCCATAGATGTATGATATGAAATTGGGGTTCGACCTCTAGTGGTTGTAGGATCGGAAGTATGTCTAGAGGGGGGGTGATTAGACTACTTGACCAAATAAAAGCTAACCTTTTCCCAGTTTTAGTTCTTGGCAGATTTTAGCTAATTTAGGACAAGTCAAGCAATCATCACATAATTCAAGCAAGCATGCAAAGAGTATATTGGCAGCGGAAAGTAAAGCATGCAACTTGCAAGAATGTAAAGGGAAGGGTTTGGAGAATTCAAACGCTATTGGAGACACGGATGTTTTTCCCGTGGTTCGGATAGGTGGTGCTATCCTACATCCACGTTGATGGAGACTTCAACCCATGAAGGGTAACGGTTGCGCGAGTCCACACAGGGCTCCACCCAAGGGTAACGGTTGCGCGAGTCCACACAGGGCTCCACCCACGAAGGGTCCACGGAGAAGGAACCACCCACAAAGGGTCCACTAAGAAGCAACCTTGTCTATCCCACCATGGCCAATGCCCACACAGGACTTGCCTCACTAGCGGTAGATCTTCACGAAGTAGGCGGTCTCCTTGCCCTTACAAACTCCTTGGTTCAACTCCACAATCTTGTCGGAGGCTCCCAAGTGACACCTAGCCAATCTAGGAGACACCACTCTCCAAGAAGTAACAAATGGTGTGTAGGTAATGAAATCCTTGCTCTTGTGCTTCAAATGATAGTCTCCCCAACACTCAACTCTCTCTCATAGGATTTGGATTTGGTTGAAAGAAGATTTGAGTGGAAAGCAACTTGGGAAGGCTAGAGATCAAGATTCATATGGTAGGAATGGAATGTCTTGGTCTCAACACATGAGTAGGTGGTTCTCTCTCAGAACATAAGAGTTGGAATGATGTGTGTGTTTTGATGGCTCTCTCCTCAAATGAGAAGAAGGTGGAGGGGTATATATAGCCTCCACACAAAATCCAACCATTACACAGTTTTCCAATCTCGGTGGGACCGAATCAATAAACTCGGTCGGACCGAAAATGTAAACCTAGTGACCGTTAGAGATTTTCGGTGGGACTGACATGCAACTCGGTAGGACCGATATGGTTAGGGTTTGGGCATAACGTAATCTCGATGAGACCGATCACACAAACTCGGTGAGACCGAATTTGGTAATTAGCTAACCAGAGAGTTGGTCAGGCAGACTCGGTGGGACCGATTTGCTATTTCGGTGAGACCGAGTGGAACTCGGTGAGACCGAAAAGTTACAAAGGGGAAACACTGAGTTTACATTGCAATCTCGGTGGGACCGATTCGCTCTTATCGGTGGGACCGAAAAGTTACGAAACGGAAACAGAGATTTTGCAACCCCATCTCGGTGAGACCGAGATCCCTATCGGTAGGACCGAATTGCTAGGGTTTGGCAGTGGCTAATGAAAAGTGAAACTCGGTGGCGCCGGATAGGAAGAATCGGTAGGACCGAGTTTGGCTTAGGGTTTAGGTCATATGTGGATATGGGAAAGTAGTTGAGGGTTTTGGAGCATATCACTAAGCACATGAAGCAAGAGGCTCATTAAGCAACACCTCATCCCTCCTTAATAGTATTGGCTTTTCCTGAAGACTCAATGTGATCTTGGATCACTAAAATATAAAATGAAGAGTCTTGAGCTTTTGAGCTTGAGCCAATTCTTTGTCCTTAGCATTTTGAGGGTTCCACTTTCACATCCATGCCATGCCAATCATTGAGCTTTCCTGAAATGATCATCTTGGAATAGCATTAGCTCAATGAGCTATATGTTGTTATGAATTACCAAAACCACCTAGGGATAGTTGCACTTTCAATCTCCCCCTTTTTGGTAATTGATGACAACATATAGATCAAAGCTTCGACAAAAGATAATAATCATGAAATATATCGTCGCTTTGAGAAGTATGTGATAAGTAAGAGCTCCCCCTAAATTTGTGCATATTTGAAATTTGCTTTGGAATGCAAATGCACAAAGAGTTAGAGTCATGGGTTACTCTTCCATGTCACATACATCTTGGTGGAGCGCTCAAAATGATAAGAATGAGATACATGCACTCATCACCAAGAATAATGAATGATCACATAAGATAGATAGGATAATAGCATTAAGCAAGCATTAAGTGTAGCTTATGATCAAACACATGATCATCAATGTCTCACAAATAATGACGTAGTATCTCAAAAGCACACAAAAGCAAACAAGTGTTCGAAAAACCACCAAATAAAGCAAGAGAGAAAAGCAACACTCTCTCTCTCTCGAAGCCTATGATCTATACATCTTCTCCCCCTTTGGCAACAAGTTACCAAAAAGTTCCTAGAAAATGCATAGCACTAGATTGACGCTCAGGCTTGATCTTCAGGTGGTGGTGGAGTCCGGATAACTCCAAGGACGAAGGCTTTGGTAGATGCTGAAGTAGTCGCTGGAGTTGGAGCTGAAGTAGATGCTGGAGCTGAGGCTGTAGCTGGTGCTGAAGTGGTGGCTCTTGTGTCAGCAACTGGCATGGCAGATGACCTCGGGCCTCGTGGCACTCTGGAAAAGGCATGAGTGGTAGTCCTGCCTCTCCTCTCATGCATGTCCTCCTGAAGCTGCTCCACTGCAGACTGAACTTCCGTTACCTTGACATCCAAGTCATAGAACTTCTGTTCCATGATTCTCTCTAGGCTCTACTGATTTTGAGTAAGGGTGGCCAGACTTTGCTCAATCCTCAGCGTGGATGCAATCAAGTAACCAAGCTGCTCTTGTTTGGTCTTCAAGAAGTACTCAGATGCCTCCTCTTGAGTAGGCATCTTGGCAGCTTTCTCCTTCCTCGCCTTCTCCTTCTTTGCAAATGCTTGGGCAGATGATGGCTCGTTCTCAGTCATGATCACTTGGTTATCCTCAAAATCTGGGCGGATGGGCAAATGTTCCTTATCCAATAGATATATGCCCGTGCCCATCTTGGAGTTGATGAGCTCCTGAATCTGAGGGGCATATCCGCAACTCCTCTTCTGATCTGCTGCAGTCCTCTTGATCGTTTCCACTATGAGGCTCATCACCTTGAACTTCTGAGGCACATCAAACACATGTAGCAAGTTGATAGCATGGCCTCTGATCATCTTGTGATCTCCAGACTTAGGCAATAAGGTGTGCCTTAGTATCCAATTGATCGTAGGCAGTCCTGACAGAAGGTAATGCACAGAGCCAAACTTGAAGGTATCAAGTGCTTCATTGGGAATTTCCTTGTACATATTGGACATGGAGTTGTGGTCCATCTTCTTCTTGGCATAGATATCCAAGTCTTCATCTTGCTCCTTTGGGGCATTTATGATCTGTGCCCACTTAGCAACTGTGGATTGGTACCTTGTACCCTCAGACATCCATGTGATCCTCCCATCTGGATAAAAGTGAGCTGTGGAGTAGAACTGCATGATGAGTTCCTCGTTCCACTTTGTGAGCTTCTGCCCAACAAAGTCAGCTACTCCACAAGCTATGAAGCTATCTTGCACTCCAGGATAGTGCTCCTCATTGTCCTTGATGTATGTCCAATCAACCCAACGCATATCACAGACAATGGGCTTCTTATCTAACAGCACAGTCTCATAGAAATCATGCTGCTCCTTGGTGTGAAACCTGTAGTCCACGGCAGTCCTTCTCCTTGAAGCATATGGGTCTGCTTCTCTCCATTTCCTTAGCCCTGAATCTCTCCTGAGCTTCATGTCCTCAGCCACAGGATGAGCATCGTTGTGGTATGGGATCTTGGGCTTTAGCTTTCTCAGGACATTCTCTTCCTCATCCTCGGCAACAGTCTCAGGCACTGGGGCCTTGTTCTTCTCAGCTGCAGGAATGCTCCTTGTATTTCTCCTAGGCTTTGGCTTGGAGGCAGCTTTGGGCTTAGATGCAGTAGCCCCTGACCTAATGGCATCACCCATCAGCTTGGGTGCCTTGGGTGCTGGTGCAACTACCTCTTCTTCCTCTTCTTCTTCCATGATGGAAGCTTTGCCAAGCACTCTGGCAACAGTCTTCTTCACCCTTTCCTTCCTTTTCTTGCCCTCAGCTGCAACTGGCTCTTGGGGAGTGGGCTTCTCAGTTGAGGCTCTTGCCTTTGACATGGGCTGCCTGCCTGCTGGCCTTTTGATTTTCAGACCTGGCTTAGTGCCTTGAGCTGGCTCAATTCTCTTGGAAGTGGCCTCTTCCTCTGCCACATAGTCCTCATCTTCGGAATCTGAAGTCCTCTTCTTCCTTTGTCTTGTGGCAGCCTTTGGCAAGTTACTAGGAGTGCTCCTGCTGCCTTCATCAGATGAACTGGAGGGACTAGTGCCCTCACTCATCACCACTTGCTGCTCTGACATATTTTGGCTATCACTGTGATCAGACATGGTGCAAACTGACTGCTGACCCTGTGAATAGATTATAGAAGAGATAGAGTGGATGAGCATCACAAAATGCAGAGATTTTTGCAAAAAGAATGATCCAAAAACTTAGTTTTAGTTTCCCACTAAAATCATCTCGGATGTACCAATTTTCAAACTCGGTGATACCGAAGCAGTTTTGGAACCTAAACTAGTGAACTCGGTAGGACCGAGTCACAGTTCGGTGGCACCGAGACTGCTAGGGTTTCACTGAGTTCAAAAAACGGTCACACCGATAAGTAATTCTCGGTCAGACCGAGTCTCACTTGTGCAATGGCGTAAGCCAAATCGGTGGGACCGAGTTTTTCAACTTGGTGGGTCCGAGATAGTTTCGGCGGAAACCTAAACCTAGAATTTTTGAATCAAACCTAATCTACGGGCGTTTTGACTGGATAGAAGTTTATCAAATGTGGCAAGAATCAATATGATCACAATGTGCTAGGAATCAGATTAAGGAATAGCACAAAGATCAAGTCCATACCCTAGTTCGGCGGGGACTTGCTACAGCGGCAACGGCGGGGCTGAATTCCCGTTGACGGCGACGAAGACCAGCGACTGGAGGCTGCTGGCGGCGAGAAGACGATCCGGAGACCACGAGGGCAGAGCAGGCTATCGCGCGGGCGAAGGGGTTCAGAGAAATTTCCAAATTTTGCCCATGACTATATATAGCCCGACCCTGTCGGTGTGACCGAGTGGAACGACTCGGTGGCACCGAGATTCATAACTGCGTGCAGTTACTGAAACTCGGTGTGACCGAAAGGTTCAAATCGGTTGCACCGAGATTGAAAACCTAGATCAACTTAATGATCTCGGTAGGACCGAAAGTGGAGTATCGGTCAGACCGAGAATCATAAAGAGGTTTTGGAAGTTTAAGCCTATAACGAATCGGGGACTCCGAGCGCTCCTCACACAGAGTGGTTCGAATCTGACTTGATCAAATTTTGTGATGCAGCATGAATAGAGTTTGAGACGAGAAAAGCATAGATAGCTAGAGGAGGTTCTTAGGCATTCTTGTCCATCCACTTGGCAAAAGAAGATAAAACCAAACAATCAAAACAACAAGTGGATGTCCTCGAATGAGTAAAATATGCAACCATCATGCTCACTCAATAAGATGGCAAATGAAATATGTGGCAAGGCATGCACAACCCATTCTAGCATCTATCAAGCAATTTGCGATGACTAGGTCATCTATATATGAGTATATTGACTTAGGAGTCAAGTGAGAACACTTGATCATAGGTCATACTCATCGTTTAAGCTCAAGTGGGGTTACCACTTTTACATAAAGCATTGTTGTGTTCACATCTTTAGAGTTGCTTTAGCTCAAGTCTTAGAGTAAAGCTCCCCCTAGATGTGATATCCCCCCTAAGAGGGATGAACTAACCTTGGGTTTTGTCGATGATGACTTCATGTAGATATTGAAGATGTGGATGCTCAATGTTGATGTAGATCTCTTGGAGCTATCCATTTGAGTGAATTGCACTTTCAATACCTACATGGGTTAGTCCCACAAGGAACAAACAAGGATATCCATAGACATGGAGTGATGCACACAAAAGATGATGTCCATGAAAACTTTTAGGTTACCTTGTCCTTTGTCTTACCAACAAGAGGGTTTGTGACTCCTTGAACTAGTGCAAGATGTGGAAGTTGATTGCACTTGTTCTTGCCAAAATGATAAGAGTGAAGTATGTTGGCGGAGTCACCCTCAAGAACTCTCTAGTTCTTCTTCTTTTGGATCCACATCATCTTGATGGGAATCCTTGGAGTTGTAGTCGTACTTGATGAAGTGGAACTTGAAGTAGTCTTGGGAATCCACTTGACTAAGGTCTTAGGAGCTTCTTCAAATGCATCAATTTCCTCTTAAAGCTTGTCCTTGCCTTTTTGCTCGTAGTCTTGTGGTGGAAGATCATCTTGAGCTTGTGTCCCCTTGAAAGAAGTATACTTCTCTTGTTGAGGGACAAACTTTGTCTTGGGGTATTGATCTTCTTCCCACTCAACTCCATTTGCATTGAACTTTCGTTCAAAACCAACACCTTGATTCTTCTGGTGCATTCCTTGCTTGCGCACAATTTCCTCAAATTGCTTACTCCCGGCAAGGCTTTTGTACACTCCTTTCTCTATGATTCCCTTCAATAAACTATTTTCTTGCTCAAGTGTAACTTGGCTAAGAGAATCATTAGTGGAATCAAGAGAGCTACTAGAAGCAACAATATTGGATTTAGCATGATCATTGTTACTACTAGAGGAAGAATCTTTCTTGTTAGACTTGACTTGAGGCATGTAAGTGGATAAGAGTAAACGCTTGGCAATGTAAGAAGAACTTTTCTTGCGGAGATCATCATTGATTGCCTTTAAGAACTCATGCTCTTGCTCAAGATTGAGCTTTTCAAAGCGTAGTTTCTCATGAGCTCTTAAAAGTTCTCGATGATCTTCGAAGATAGTGTCATGAGCTAACTTAAGAGTTTTTAGTTCTTTAGTTAGAGCCTCAATCTTCTCCTTATCATTGTCATTCGTTTTATCTTGATTAGCATGATTAATTGGTCTTTCATCATAGTATTCATCACTAGAGTTGTCACCAAGCAAATCATCACCTAACAAGTCATCTTCATCACTATTGAAATCAACATACTCGGGGTGTGTTACCTTAGGACCTTTGGCCATGAAGCATTTTCCAATTCCTTCATTTGGTGAATCAAATATGTCGTAGGAGTTGGTTGACACAAGTGCTAGACCGGCAACACCTTCATCTTGAGTATCTTCGGAGTCGGAGTGATAACTTCTCTCGGAGTGGCTGTCGGAGTCGGAGCCGGATACCCATTCACCAACATGAGCTTGATGTCTTCATCTTGTGTAGCTCCTTGATGATTTTTCCTTCCTTTCCGAATCCTTGCTTCTCCGTGAGTATCTTCGTTCATAACGATCATCTCTACTCCTTCTCTCTCTTGGTGGTGATCCTTTGCTTCTTCTTTTTGGAGAATCTTATCTTCTCTTGTAGGGAGCCGTACACTCATTGGAATAGTGTCTGGGTCTTCCACAATTGTAACAGTTTCGCTCTCGACTAGAAGATCTTTTGTCATTGTAGGACCTTGACTTGGAGCTTCTATCTTTGCTTCTACTCTTGTAGAACTTGTTGAAGTTCTTCACCATTAAGCTCAATTCTTCATTGAAGTCTTGTTTCTCACTTGATGATGTAGGGGCTTCACATGAGGCTTTATAGGCACCACTTGATTTGTTGTGAAGTTCCTCTTTATCCTTAAGTGACATCTCATGAGCAACAATTCTTCCAATCACCTCCATTGGCTTGAGATCTTTGTAATTGGGCATCATTTGGATCAATGTGCACACGGTATCATATTTTCCATCCAAGGCTCTTAGGATCTTCTTGATGATGAATCTATCGGTCATCTCTTCACTTCCTAAGCCGGTAGTCTCATTTGTGATGAGAGCAAGCCTAGAGTAAATTTCAGCGACACCTTCACCATCCTTCATCTTGAACTTGTCAAGTTGGCTTTGGAGCACATCCAACTTGGATTCCTTGACGGAGTCGGTACCTTCGTGCATATCAATCAAAGTGTCCCAAATTTCCTTTGCATTCTCAAGGCAGCTGATTTTGTTGAATTCTTCGGGGCACAATCCGTTGAAGAGAATATCACAAGCTTGAGCATTGTATTGCAACATCTTCAACTCATCCGCGGTAGCTTCACGGTTCGGTTCTCTCCCATCAAAGAAGTCACCTTGCAAACCAACACACACAATAGCCCAAACGGCGGGGTTATGTCCAAGAATATGCATTTTCATTTTATGTTTCCAACTAGCAAAATTAGTACCATCAAAGTAAGGACCCCTACGGTGATAATTACCCTCGCTAGACGCCATACTCTCCTAGGTTGTGAAACCAAGGCTATGACCACCAAAAGCTATGGAGATCAAGCAAATGGATACCAAAGCTCTGATACCACTTGTAGGATCGGAAGTATGTCTAGAGGGGGGGTGATTAGACTACTTGACCAAATAAAAGTTAACCTTTTCCCAGTTTTAGTTCTTGGCAGATTTTAGCTAATTTAGGACAAGTCAAGCAATCATCACATAATTCAAGCAAGCATGCAAAGAGTATATTGGCAGCGGAAAGTAAAGCATGCAACTTGCAAGAATGTAAAGGGAAGGGTTTGGAGAATTCAAACACTATTGGAGACACGGATGTTTTTCCCGTGGTTCGGATAGGTGGTGCTATCCTACATCCACGTTGATGGAGACTTCAACCCACGAAGGGTAACGATTGCGCGAGTCCACACAGGGCTCCACCCAAGGGTAACGGTTGCGCGAGTCCACATAGGGCTCCACCCACGAAGGGTCCACGAAGAAGCAACCACCCACAAAGGGTCCACGAAGAAGCAACCTTGTCTATCCCACCATGGCCAACGCCCACACAGGACTTGCCTCACTAGCGGTAGATCTTCACGAAGTAGGCGATCTCCTTGCCCTTACAAACTCCTTGGTTCAACTCCACAATTTTGTCGGAGGCTCCCAAGTGACACCTAGCCAATCTAGGAGACACCACTCTCCAAGAAGTAACAAATGGTGTGTAGGTAATGAACTCCTTGCTCTTGTGCTTCAAATGATAGTCTGCCCAACACTCAACTCTCTCTCATAGGATTTGGATTTGGTTGAAGGAAGATTTGAGTGGAAAGCAACTTGGGAAGGCTAGAGATCAAGATTCATATGGTAGGAATGGAATGTCTTGGTCTCAACACATGAGTAGGTGGTTCTCTCTCAGAACATAAGAGTTGGAATGATGTGTGTGTTCTGATGGCTCTCTCCTCAAATGAGAAGAAGGTGGAGGGGTATATATAGCCTCCACACAAAATCCAACCGTTACACAGTTTTCCAATCTCGGTGGGACCGAATCAATAAACTCGGTCGGACCGAAAATGTAAACCTAGTGACCGTTAGAGATTTTCGGTGGGACTGACATGCAACTCGGTAGGACCGATATGGTTAGGGTTTGGGCATAACGTAATCTCGGTGAGACCGATCACACAAACTCGGTGAGACCGAATTTGGTAATTAGCTAACCAGAGAGTTGGTCAGGCAGACTCGGTGGGACCGATTTTCTCTTTCGGTGAGACCGAGTGGAACTCGGTGAGACCGAAAAGTTACAAAGGGGAAACACTGAGTTTACATTGCAATCTCGGTGGGACCGATTCGCTCTTATCGGTGGGACCGAAAAGTTACGAAAGGGAAACAGTGATTTTGCAACCCCATCTCGGTGAGACCGAGATCCCTATCGGTAGGACCGAATTGCTAGGGTTTGGCAGTGGCTAATGACAAGTGAAACTCAGTGGCGCCGGATAGGAAGAATCGGTAGGACCGAGTTTGGCTTAGGGTTTAGATCATATGTGGATATGGGAAAGTAGTTGAGGGTTTTGGAGCATATCACTAAGCACATGAAGCAAGAGGCTCATTAAGCAACACCTCATCCCTCCTTAATAGTATTGGCTTTTCCTGAAGACTCAATGTGATCTTGGATCACTAAAATATAAAATGAAGAGTCTTGAGCTTTTGAGCTTGAGCCAATTGTTTGTCCTTAGCATTTTGAGGGTTCCACTTTCACATCCATGCCATGCCAATCATTGAGCTTTCCTGAAATGATCATCTTGGAATAGCATTAGCTCAATGAGCTATATGTTGTTATGAATTACCAAAACCACCTAGGGATAGTTGCACTTTCAGTGGTCCGCCTATCCACGGTTGGTTTTACAGTGGTCTCGTTTTGTCTTAAAGAGTCCTTGGCTATGCTGACTCGGGGACGCTTCGTATGTCATGTGCACTGCCTTGTACATGATGGTGCTGTACGATCGAGCCCGTGTAGGCCCCACCACGAAAACTTTGGATGAAATCTCTATCATATGTTTGTTCTGGCTTATTCTGCAAGCCAATCCTTTGTTTTGTTTTGAGTTGTGGTATTCGAGTTGCTTCGAAGTCAAGTGTTGATTCCATACCTTTCCTAAACGGTGTTCTCATACTCCGATGTGAATACTTATCCTTCTCGATCATCGAGTCTGTCATGTCAATCCTTTTCAACCGGCGTGTTTTCTCTTCAAGTGGATCCGTTCATTTCAACACTTGCAAGAGCCAATCTCAGTCTTCGTCAACGGTGTTTGTTTCATCCGTCTCCAAATTGTCTTTGTTCTCCCACCCACCCGCCCCTTTTTCTTCAAGGACTAAGATTTATTTATCAAGTATCTATCTTGTGGTTATGAAGTCTCTCCATTCTTTTCCGTCAATGTCCTTACCCGGTGATTCTCAGGAAGATCCTAACGAAACCTCAAGTTCATCATTCTTCATTCTTTTCCTTCTCCGGTGGATTCCATTCAAGCTTTGGTATTGAGCATAGTCTTTTCTTTTTCCCCAATGCTTTTATTATGCCAGTGCACCTCATAATCATTCCTCGCTTGCTATTCAATTGTTCTGGAGTGCTGAAGAAATCTCAAAAGGCTCGTTTTGTCATTCAAGATCCGTTCAACTTATTTCGAGGTGGTTATCTCATTCAAGCTGTTAAATTCAACCGGTGCATTCTCTCTTTTAAATCGTTCTATGGTGTTTCTTTTGAGTGGGCCCTAACCCACATGTCTTTTTCTAGGATCTTACCCGACTCTTTTCTTTTCCCGGAGCTATCCTCAAATTTTCTCAAAGTTTGACGTAAGAATGAGTTATCATCAGTCAAATGCCTTTCTCCAAGATCTTTCTAACTCTGTTCATTGTTGGTTCAATGTAACATCCCAAAATTCTAAATTTTGGAATGTTATAATAAATAGATAGATTTGACTGATTGTTTGATTGATTGTCTGAAAGTGAGTGAATTCGAAACTTTTTGAAAGTTAAATGAGAGGGAATAAAAGGACTTTCCCAAACTTTCATTTTTGCATTTTGCTCTCCGTGAATTCAAATACTTTTTTCATCACGAAACCCTGGAGAGAAGATGACATGGCTTCTTCCATTTATTTAAATGACAAGGGTGGTTGAAAATATTTGAATTTCATTTGAAAATATTTTCAATTCTGAAACTTTATGCAACTCAATGATTTTCATGAGCGAAGATAAAATGACTTCTTCAAATTATATGAAATATGAGTTGGGAGTTCAAAGAATTAAATTCAAAGTTCATTTGAATTTATTTTCAATTTGGAGATATTTGAGTTTTATTCAAATTATTTTTTCTCCAAAAATAAAATATATGGAAATTAGGGTAACATGATTCCCTACAATAAAAAAAATTGGAGAAGAATTAATTTGAAACCATTTTGGTATTTTTTTAAATGATTTTTATTGAGTTTTTATTAGACCAGTAGCACTCTTCGATTTATTTGAATTTGTGTGGATTTTATTTGAAGTTATAAAAATGTTCATGTCGTAGAAAATCTTTTTCTAAAAATTTTGATTTATTATATGCCTATATAATATTTTTAGTTATTTTGTTTTTATTATTTTAAGTTCTCTGAAAAAAAATTATTAAAAAAAAGAGCTCTCCTTCCCCGACTGGGCCGGCCCAGCCAACCGGGCCAGGCCGCAGCCCAGCCGCGCCGCACCGCCCCCAAGCTCGGGACAGAGTCCCGAGCATCGCCGCCGCCAGCCGGAGTCCGGCCGGACTCCGCGTCGACCTCGCCCCTCTCCCACGCCACCGCCCTCCCCTGCCCTCTTTAAAAGGCCACCCTGGGACCCCTGGGTCCCGTTTTCACCGCGTTGCGCCGCCGCCGCCGCTAGATCCATCACGCCGCCACCCACTACTGCTACCGCGCCGCACTTCCCCGCCGCCGCCGCTGCTCGCTTGCCTCGCCGCCGCGCGCTGCCACGTGCCGCCTTAGCCGCGCCGCCACCTGCCGCTCTCGCCGCTCCTCACAGTCGCCGGAGCCGCGACACCATCGCCGGAGTCCGTCGCTAACTGCCGCCGGCGGTTTTCGATGGAAAACCGCCCCGAACCTGTAACCACCCCGGTTTATTCTCGGTTTAGTCCGGTTCTTAAAAAAACCTAGATTGTTTTTTTAATAAAACCGATTTTCTTTCAAAGGGATCTATTTAGAGAACGTTCGCTGGTTAGGTATAGAAAACGAACGTTCGCCTTTTAGTTTTTTTTCTTTTTCTGTTATTTCGGCCAGGGACCCGTTTGTGAATAACTTATTTGCAGAATAGCCCCTGATCTTCGAAACGCCGTAACTTTTTGCTCGTTAGTCCAAATCCAGCGAAACCAACGCCCACGTCTTCTTTATGATCTCCTCTATCCAGTAATCCAACTCAAACATGTTTTTTGAAAAGTTTAAAATTTGAATTAGATCAGATCTGAATTCAAACTTCGTTTGATCATAATTTGAGTTTCATAGCTCCGTTTGAGTTGATTCTTTTTGCAAATCGAAGCTCTTGACCTAAACATTCTAATAAGGCCAAATGCACATAATTTTGGTACTGTTAGAAATTTTTTTATGTTGCAAGAGTTATTTGCTTGGTTTTGATGTTTCCGAATCGTCGTCTTCGTTCTTTTTGATCTTTTGAGTGATTGCTTATGTGTGGTTACTATTGCTTGCTTATGATAGATTGACCGGAGTGTGACGAGTAGATCTATCAAGAGTTTTGAGTGCGAATCATCTTCATCAACATTGCAGGCAAGTTCACACTTTGATCATATCCCCTACCATACCCAGTTTTTTTGCATTAGATCAATCTTCACACATTGCATGATTAGGATCTAATTAAACTGTGGGATGGGAAGTAGATGAGGTAGTACCTATTACCTGTTTATTATCAAAACTTTGGGAGTTACTTCTACGTTTGCTTATTATGCCATGCTATGCTAGTAGACGTGGATTGGGTTTTGAGAGTATCCATGACAGATGTGAGATTGTTAATTAATGGTTTACTTAAGGTGGCAACTTAAACACACATCTGGGTGGATTGAGGCACCTGGTTATTCTAGGATTGCCTGTCTAGGCACCTGGGTAATCCAGGACTTGCCTGTTTTCTTTTGGACCGCCACCCAGGCTCAAAGGGATCATGAGATTTTTCAAACTAGAAACTTCCATGTGCAGCCACAAGCCATTATGGGCTCTGGCATAGTTGATTAAGTCGTGCGAACTCTTACAGGGTAGACTAGCAGATGTAGGGGAAAGTAGGTGTACTGGTCTATCCATCGTAAGGTGCTAGCACTTCTGAAAGACTGTGTCTCGGTCATCCGTTTCTCAAACACCATGTAGTGCGAGAAATCCAACAGAGGCGATCGAGTCTTGTGCGGAAAAGTGCGCAAACCTCTGCAGAGTGTATAAACTAATCATGATTAGCCATGTCCCCGGTTATGGACATCTTGAGTATCTAGTTCTTGGATTATCCTGTTGATCTCATCACGTTACTTTAAATTAAGTTTGTTGGGTTTAATGATGTTACTTAATTGGGATTGAGAATGCTGTCAACCATTCTCAATGTTCAACAACCACCATGATAGTTAAATAAATTTATTCCTTTGCAGTAGGGAAAAATTGGCTTTACGCAAAAACCTTATAACCATAGAGCTTTTCCACCAGCCAAATATGCAGTAGTGATAGCCTTTATTCATCATTCTCTATGGTGTGAATTTGCCAGTACATTCAATGTAGTGACCCGTTTCGGGCTGCAACGTCTCATGTTGCAGGTTTCTTACGACGAGTAAGTGATACGTTAGGGTTACGATTTCTACACTCAACTTTGCCGTTGGTGTTGATGGGAATCCACAACCTTGTTGCTTCCGCTATATGGATTGAGGTAATAGTATTTACGTTACTTTATACATGTGATTTACCTCTGTTATAAATCCTTCGAGTACTGTGTGTGTCAGCATACTGATCCAGGGATGACACTTAAGCATAGAAACTTGATCCATTCGGGTCAGGTCGCTACATTCAACCTTTCTAATTTTTCATCCCGGAGTATATCAACAATTCTTGGAGGCGTTTCTCATCGTCATTCTTGGATTTTGAAGACCGAAGAGTTTTTCCTCCATATCCTATCCGTTCTCCCAAAGATTCGTGATTCTAGCTTGTTGCCATCCTCTCATAATTATTTTCGATTGTGGGAATTCTTTTCACCCATCCGAAGCAATTCAGGAGTCTTTTCAGTTTGATTATCCGGAGCCCATCTTCTCAGAATTATTCATTTCTCAGCTTTCAGTTATCATTCTCCAATCTTACCGGTGCATCGTTCAAGTGATCTCTAATCAGTTCGTGATCCCTTTGTTCTCATGTATCTAGATTGTCTCAAGTATCTTCGTTCATTTCACAATTCTTACCCGGTGATTCATCCCTTTGCTTCATTCATTTTTAATTCTTTCGATGGTTCATTCAAGATTTCTCTTCCTTCGTTATCATATCAATTCTTTCGTTCTTTCAAATCCTATCGGTGTATCATTGAAGACTTTCTCAAGTTTGTGCTATATCTCTCTTAATCCTCTCTACGAGAATAAGTAGTATGCCAAATCCATTGTTCGTCATCAATTTAATTGGTGAAGGATGAGCATAATGTAATTCTTATTCTTGTTTCATCGAGTATATTCAATTCCTTATTCCGGAGGTTCATCAAAAATTCTTGATTTCAGTTCTTCTTCTTTTTTTCCGGAGTTCCAAGCTCTCTCAATTATTTCATCACGGAGATCCATCTAAATCATTTCAAGGCTTCACCTTGTGTTATCAACTTATTTTTCCTTCTGTCTTCATCATCCTTTTTGTTACCAGAGTTCTTCATGGATGTTTTACATGATGGTTCATAAAGGATTTAATTCCTTCTCGAAGTGTTCATCAAGATTCTTTTCAGAGGAGCTCACGCACTCTTCATCTTGCAATCCGGAGTGCAATTCTTTCTACCGTATCATCGGAGTTGGTGTTATGTCATTCTTGATAATTTGAGTTCATGTTTCATGATTCACATGTTGTTAAGAATGAGGTATTTTAAATCCATCAATCTCGTCATTGGAGTTAGCTTGGGTCCTTCCAGTGAATAAGTTTCTCACCTCCTAGTTCATATCAATCCAATCTATTATTTTTGTTAGTGGCAGAATTTTCACCTCACAAATTTTGAGATGTTCTCCATAAGCCCACTACAACCTTGTTCTTTTGTTGTTGTTAATCCAACAAATCCATTCCAGCATTTGTTGTAAGCATGCTCTCTCAAGATCTTGTTCCCCTCCGTCCATTCCATTCCATTCTTTCATTTCTTTCGGAGGCTTTGTGATGTTTCTTTCTTCAACCATCATCTCGTTTCATCAAAGATCATGTTCTTTCCTGTGCTTATCCATTTAACCAGAGTTTTGTGTCATCTCTACAAAAATCTTTTCATCTAATCAAGTTTCATATCTCTTTTCAAACGGAGTGCTGTCCGAATTTGTTCTTCCTTGTTCCTCTTTTCCTAACGGAGTGCTTTCAACTTTGTTCATCTCCGTTGCTTTCTTTCTTTTCAATTTGTTCAACCTTTTCAAGGTTCTTTGGTTTCACTCATTTGTCAAGAAGCAACTTAGTTTTACCTTTTCTCTTCCTTTTCCGTTTCTCTCCGGTGCCATCCTAGATCTCGGGACGAGATCCTCTCGTAGTGGTGGAGTGTTGTGACGCCCCAAGACCGGAGCTTCACATGCCTTCCAGGGTTTCCGAGTTTTCGTCGTGTGTTTTGTTTGGTTTGTTGCATTCATCTTTGCATCCTGACCTTTGCATCATGTCATCATGCCATTTATTTAAAAAAACTCAACTAAATAAAATGCATAGATCTTTGATCTATTTAAATTGAGGGAACTCACATGGTGATTTCTCTATATAACATATCCTCCCAATATATTAGGGAGCTATAATAATTATTCTCACACACTTGCAAAATAATTCCATGTATTTTATACTTCAAGTTTGGTCCCCAAACTTTGTCCATAATTTCTTTCACCGCTTTCCCGTTCTCCTCAAAAATTCCGAACATTTTTGGACTCTCCAAAAAAATGTTTTCCTAATTCAAACTCATTTGAATCACATTCAAATGTGTTCGAATGAAATCCTTCCAAACGGTGCCAAATGTATTTTTCTTGGATCAAGCTCCTTTTTACGAGTCTAAGAAAATTGGCGCCCTGCACAAATTCTTCTCCTATCTCTATCTACATTTCTTATTTCTCGGTTTATTTGTTAAATCAAGAAATAAAGAAGTATTTAAGAAGAGGGAGAGAGAGAAAGCCCAGCCTTGCCATTTGGGCCTCCTACGGCCCATTTGGCCCAAGGCCTCCCGCAGCCCAACCTACGCTAACCCTAGGCGCCCGAGCCACCTCTCCCGATCCCCTCTCCCTCCGCCGCCAGGAGAACCCACGT
Organism: Triticum aestivum; assembly: GCF_018294505.1. NCBI lineage: Eukaryota > Viridiplantae > Streptophyta > Magnoliopsida > Poales > Poaceae > Triticum > Triticum aestivum. The sequence goes on along the minus strand of NC_057794.1, from coordinate 284,887,730 downwards.
TCGACCCCTCCTCTCGCCCGTGCCACTATCTCCCCTCGATCCCCATCACGCTCCTGCCCGATCCCCATCTCCTTCCCTCTCTTCTCTCGTGCACGGGGTCGCAGCTCACAGCGCCCGATCCCCATCCCTCGACCTCACCACTCAGCGGCGACCAAAGTTGGGGCACCACCCACCTCCCTCCGCCGGCAAGCTTCAGCACCGGGACCTATCTGTGCCCTTGCCCGTTCCACCCCGCAGCCACTTGCCAGCAGATGCGTCGCCGCCATCCAGGACCCATGGCGCCGCCTGCGGCTCCCTGCATCGCCCCGTGTTTGCCGACGTCTTCAACCTCCCGAGGTCCTCCCGTACCTCTGCCGCGCCGGCCTGTGACGCCGCCGCCGAGCTCCACCAGGACCACGTCGGCGCCTCGCCTCCAAGTCTACTGCCACCAGCGCCCTGCAGCTCCCACCGTTCTTCTCCAGCCTCCTCCGCGCCAAGTCCAGGGGCACTTCACCTCCAGCGCCTCTACATGTCCAACCCCCTGCCCCGCCTCTGCTTCGTTCGAGCGGGGAGGAGGACGTGCCTCCGCTCGCCCGCATCGACCAGCCCCGAGCTCCTGCCTCCACTACGACCCAACCGCTCGCCTCCGTCGCATCCTTCCTGCACCTCCACACGCCGTGCGCGAGCGCCGGGAGCACCCTCACGCGACGACCAGAACCATGCCAAGTTGTTGCCTTTTTGCACCTGTGATGTCTTGCGTGGATGCTTGTGAAACCGGATTTGGAACCTCTAGCGCCAAGATCCACCACCGACGGCCGTTTTGGAGACGTTAAGACCCGGACCGACAAGTACCCCAACGTCATGTGTACAAAGACCGTCGCCGAAGACCCGGGTAGCAAAACGTCAAGTACCTATGACCGAAGAACGCTAAGTACCTCTCCGAAAAACGAACATGTACCACTACGTCCGGAGGCATCGGATCCGTCAAGTCCAACAACGAATGGGTACAACTATCGGCGACCCTGAACGACTACAAAACGTGAACCTCTACCGTCGACCCTAGAGCATGCGAGATCGACTACTTCCACTACCGCCATCGCGAGAACGCCTACTTCCCTCTACGAACGAGAACCGTCCCCTTTGCATGCTACAAAGGTATAACCACTAAGATCGGCGTCCGAGAACGAATGCTTGTGTTGTATGAGACGCACCCTTTGTCTGCACCGTGTCCGTTTTGTCACTCGTTTCCATGCCCCTAACCCGTGGGAACCCGGTTACCAGGAGCACCCCACCGTTCATCGCATGACACGCTCCCGTCACTTTCTTTTGCACCGACGTCTCAATGAGTTGTCGGAACCGGAACGTTGCGGTGGCACCGTTTCGTTATCATTGCCGTGGCACACCTTTCATTTCCACCATGATGACAAATGTTTCATAATGCTCTTGTCAACTTTTAATAAACATTGCATAAACTTGTTCATGTCATCCGCATCATGATAACAACAATTAAAATGTTTAGATTGTTGTTGCACCAAATTACTAATGCATATGGGGATTTACCGGATTTGTTGTTTGTTATATCCGGCCCCATTTAAATTGTTTAGATGGTGTAGATTTGTTATGCCTCACCTCTTGCCATGTTAATCAACATTTAATCTTGTTGGGTATATAACGAGAGAGAACTAAACAAGTCACGTGGTGTTTCGTCAATATGCAACGGAGTTGCATATTGAGCTCCACTTAATTTGTAGGATTGCTTGTGCACTTTGCCATGCCATGCCTCATTAAACCGGACATGCATCATACTTGGTTGTGCATCATGCCATGCTTATGTGATGTTTGTTTACTATGTTGTTTGCTCCTTTCCGGTGTTGCTTCTTCGGGTTAGTTCCGATAACATCGCGTTTGTGAGGATCCATTCGTCTACGTCCGTTTGTCTTCTTCATGGACTCGTTCTTCTTCCTTGCGGGATTTCAGGCAAGATGTCCATACCCTCGAAATCACTTCTATCTTTTCTTGCTAGATGCTCACTCTTTTGCTATGCCTATGCTGCGATACCTACGACTTGCTCATCATGCCTCCCATATTCTTAAGACAAGCCTCTAACCCACCTTGTCTTAGCAAACCGTTGTTTGGCTATGTTACCGCTTTGCTCTACCCCTCTTATAGCATTGTTAGTTGCAGGTTAAGATTGGAGTTTGTTCCTTGTTGGAACATGGATATTTTGTTGGGATATCACAATATCTCTTATTTATATTAATGCATCTATATACTTGGTAAAGGGTGGAAGGCTCGGCCTTATGACTGGTGTTTTGTTCCACTCTTGCCGCCCTAGTTTCCGTCATATCGGTGTTATGTTCCTGGATTTTGCGTTCCATACACGGTTGGGTTATAATGGGAACCCCTTGACAGTTCGCCTTGAATAAAACTCCTCCAGCAAGGCCCAACATTGGTTTTACCATTTGCCACCTAGCCTTTTTCTTTCCCTTGGGTCGGCCAGCCCAAGGGTCATCTTTATTTTAACCCCCTAGGCCAGTGCTTCTCTAAGCGTTCGTCCAAACTGAGCGATGTCCGGAGCTACCAGGGGCAACTCTGGGCTGGCCTACCCGACGTCTTGCTCATCCGGTGTGCCCTGAGAACAAGATATGTGCAGCTCCTATCGGGATTTATCGGCAAATCTGGGTGGCTTTGCTGGTCTTGTTTTACCATTGTCGAAATGTCTTGTAACCGGGATTCCGAGTCTGATCGGGTTGTCTTGGGAGAAGGAATATCCTTCGTTGACCGTGAGAGCTTGTGATGGGCTAAGTTGGGACACCCCTGCAGGGTTTTGAACTTTCGAAAGCCGTGCTCGCGGTTATGGGCAGATGGGAATTTGTTAATGTCCAGTTGTAGAAAACCTGAAACCTTAACTTAATTAAAATGCATCAACCGCGTGTGTGGCCGTGATGGTCTCTTCTCGGCGGAGTCCGGGAAGTGAACACGGTGTTGGAGTTATGCTTGAACGTAGGTTGTTCTAGGATCACTTCTTGATCACTTCTAGTTCTCGTACGTGCCTTGCCTTCTCTTCTCGCTCTCTTTTGCGTATGTTAGCCACCAAATATGCTAGTCGCTTGCTGCAGCTCCACCTCATACCTTTTACCCTACCTATAAGCTTAAATAGTCTTGATCGCGAGGGTGTGAGATTGCTGAGTCCCCGTGACTCACAGATACTTCCAAAACCAGTTTGCAGGTGCCGACGATACCGTACCGGTGACGCAACCAAGCTGAAGGAGGAGCTTGATGAAGATCGTGTTTGTTCTGTTGTTCCATTTCTAGTTGATCAGTAGTGGAGCCCAGTTGGGACGATCGGGGATCTGTGTAGCATTTGGGGTAGTCTTCTTTTATTTTGGTTTCATAGTCGGACCTTGATTGTAGCTGAATGATGTAATGCTTTATTCATGTATTATGTGAAGTGGCGATTGTAAGCCAACTATGTATCTCTTTCCCTTATGTTTTACATGGGTTATGTGAGGATTACCTCACTGGTGACATTGCTTACAATGCGGTTATGCCTCTAAGTCGTGATTCGACACGTGGGAGATATAGCCGCATCGTGGGCGTTACATGGGTGGGGGTATATATATCCTCCACACAAAATCTAACCGTTACACACAATTTACCAAATTCCGTGAGACCGAATACACAAACTCAGTCAGACCGATTCAGTTCAAAATGTGAACGTTAGGCTTTTCAGTGGGACCAGTATGATCAACTCGGTGGGACCGATTTCATTAGGGTTAGGGCATAACGTAATCTCGGTGAGAACGATCACATGAACTCGGTGAGACTGATTTCAGTAATAGGCAAATAGAGAGTTCGTCAGGCAAACTCGGTGGGACCGACCGCTCATTTCAGTGAGACCAAAACATTACGAAAAGGAAACAGAGCGTTTGCATTGCAAACTCGGTGGGACCGATCACTCTTCTCGGTTAGGACGAAACGTTACAAAGGGAAACAGAGAGTCTGCAATCCCATCTCGGTGAGACCGAACTGATTAGGGTTTCTGGCTATGGCTATGTCAAATGAACTCGGTGGCGCCAGATAGATCAAATCGGTGGGGCCGAGTTTGACTTTTGGTTTGGGACATATGTGGAAATGAGAAAGTGGTTGAGGGATTTGGAGCTTTTCCTGTGGTATATGTGGTTGAGGGATTTGGGACATATGTGGTATTGGCTTTTCCTGTGGACTCAATGTGATCTTGGATCTCTAAAATGAAAATGTCGAGTCTTGAGCTTGAGCCAATATGTGTCCTTAGCATTTTGAGGGGTCCACATTCCTAGTCCATGCCATGCCAATCATTGAACTTTCTGAAATGATCATCTTGAAAGAGCATTAGTTCAATGAGCTATATGTTGTTAGCAATTTCCAAAACCACCCAGGGATAGTTGCACTTTCAATCTCCCCCTTTTTAGTAATTGATGACAACATGTAGATCAAAGCTTCGACGAATGATAATAAGATTAAAATACATTGTTGCTTTGAGATGTATGTGATAAGCAAGAGCTCCCCCTAAATTTGTGCACTATATAAAATTTGCTTTTCAATGCAAATGCACAATCGATTAGGATCATGGGTTACTCTTTCATGTCAGATACATCTTGGTGGAGCACTCAAAATGATAGAATATGAAATATGCACTCATCACCAAGGCAAAGTGAATGATCATACATCAGAGATAAATAATAGCATCATTCAAGCACAAGCATTAAAGTATGATATGATCAAACACATGATAAAATGAGTATCTCACACACATAAACATAGAGTATCATCCAAGCAAGCACACAAAATAGTATCAGACAGGAGGCAAATAAGGCAAAAAGAAGCAAAGCTCTCTCTCTCTCTCTCAAAGCCTATGATATATACACTTTCTCCCCCTTTGGCAACAAGTTACCAAAAAACTCGAAAATGGATAGTGTTATGCATCTCCCTAGGCTTGATCTTTGGGAGGAGGCGTTGAGAGGACTCCAAGGACGAATGCATCAGTGGAAGTTGCTGGAGATGGTGGAGTGGCAACTGGAGGTGGCACTAATGTTGTGGCTGCAAGTGCTGAAGTAGTTGCTCTTGTGTCAGTCACTAGCACTGCAGTAGACCTCTGCCTTCTTGGCACTCTCTGAAAGGCATCTGTGGTAGCATGCCCTTTCCTCTCCTTAGCTTCTTCCTTGAGCTGCTCAACTGCTGTCTGCATCTCTGTTACTTTCAAGTCAAGATCATAGAATTTAGTCTCAATGATCCTCTCCAGGCTCTCTTAGTTCTGAGTCAGGGTGGCCAATCCCTTCTCAATCCTCAAGGTGGCTTGAATCAGATATCCAATCTAGTCTTGCTTTGGCTTGAGGAACACTTGAGAAGCCTCTTCAGCACTTGGCATCTTTGTTGCCTTCTCACCTTTAGCTTTTTCCCTCTTCTCTTGAGCCTCTGCAGATGTGGGACCTTCAGCATTCATGACAACTGTTTTGTCCTCAAAATCAGGCATCAAGGGAAGATGTTTCTTGTCCAACAAGTAAGTGCATGTGCCCATCTTGGAGTTGATGAGCACCTGGATGTGTGGAGTATACCTACATGACCTCTTCTGGTCTGCAGCTGTTCTCTTGATTGTCTCAACAATCAAACTCATCACCTTGAACTTCTGGGGCTCATTAAACAACTGCAGCAAGTTAATGGAGTGGCCTCTGATCATCCTATGATCACCTGACTTGGGCAACAAGGTATGCCTCAAGATTGTGTAGATGGTGGTCAGGCCAGAGAATAGATAGTATACAGAGCCCATCTTGTGAGTCTCCAAGGCTTTGTCAGGAATCCCCTTATACATATTAGCCATGGAGTTGTGATCCTTCTTCTTCTTGGCATATACATCTATGTCATCTTCATGCTCTTCAGGGCATTTATCAGCTTTGCCCACTTAGCAACTGTAGATTGGTACCTGGTACCCTCAGACATCCTGATAATTCTGCCATCAGGATAGAAGTGTGCTGTGGAGTAGAATTGCATGATAAGTTCATCATTCCACTTGGTCAACTTCTGACCCACAAAATTGTCTACCCACATAGCCTGAAGCTCTGATGCACTCCTGGAAAGTGGTCTTCATTGCTGTCAATATATTTCCAGTCCACCCACTTCATATTGCAGACAATTGGCTTCTTATCAAGCAAAATGGTCTCATAGAAGTCCTGCTACTCCTTGGTGTGAAACCTGTAATCCACAGTAGTCCTTCTCCTCACAGCATATGGATCCGATTCTCTCCATAGTCTGAGACATGCATCCTTTCTAATCTTCATAGTCTCAGCCACTGGATGGTTGTCATCATGGTCTAGGATCTTGGGCTTGAGCTTCCTAAGCACTTGGGCTCCAGCCTCTTCTTCTTCTTCTTCTTCTTCCTCAATTGCAGTCTCAGGCACTGGGCCTTGTTCTTCTCCTCGGTTGGTATATTCCTTGTGGTCCTCTTTGGTGCAGTCTTGGGAGCTGGAGCAGAAACTTTGGGGGTTGTCTTGGGCTTAGATGAGGCAGCCCCAGACTTGATGGTATCCCCCATCAGCTTTTGTGCCTTGATTGCTGGTGCAGCATCCTCTTCCTCTTCATCCTCATCCTCAACTTGATCTACCATCATAGAGGATCTCCCAATGACTTTGGCCATAGTTTTCTTGACCCTTTCCTTTCTTTTCTTGCCCTCACCAGCAGCCTCTTTAGTTGATTTGGAAGTCTCAAGAGTGGAGGCTCCGGCCTTTGACATGGGCACTCTCTTTGTAGGAGCCTTTTTGTGCATTCCAGTCTTGGTTGAGGCAGCGGTACCAAACTCTTTCTTGACAACCTTCTTTTTCTTGGAGTTGGCCTCCTCCTCAGCAGCTACATAGTCTTCATCTTCAGACTCATATTTTTTCTTCCTCCTGTGCCTAGTAGCATCCCTAGGCAGGTTACTAGGAGTACTTCTGCTGCCATCATCATAGCAACTTGTTTAACTTATGTCTGTACTCAGATATTGTTGCTTCCGCTGACTCGTCTATGATCGAGCACTTGTATTCGAGCCCTCGAGGCCCCTGGCTTGTATTATGATGCTTGTACGACTTATTTATTTTTAGAGTTGTGTTGTGATATCTTCCTGTGAGTTCCTGATCTTGATCGTACACGTTTGCATGTATGATTAGTGTACAGGTATTTGGGAGTTGCATAATCCCATAGTCAGAGGAATATGTATAAGTGATGAAGAAAGCAATAGCAATAAAACTAAACGATCATTATGCTAAGCTAACAGATGGGTCTTGTCCATCACACGATTCTCTAATGATGTGATCCCGTTCATCAAATGACAATGATTAACGAGCTAGTCAAGTAGAGGCATACTAGGGACACTTTGTTTGTCTATGTATTCACACTCCGATTAATACAATTCTAGCATGAATAATAAACATTTATCATGATATAAGGAAATATAGATAACAAGTTTATTATTGCCTCTAGGGCATATTTCCTTCACATTTTACCACCTCTAGTCATAACCCTAATAGCATTATCATTATTCTTACTATTCAACTCATTAAGAAAATCATCTTGTGCCTTAAGTACTTGTTCTACTTGAGTTGTAACCATGGAAGCATGTTTACTAATAAGCTTAAGATCATTAACAGTTCTACTCATATAATCACCCAAGTGGTCAAGCATGTAAGCATTACGTTTCAATTGTCTACTAACATAAGCATTGAAGTTTTCTTGTTTAACAATAAAATTATCAAACTCATCCTAGCATCAACTAGCAGACTTATTATGAGGAATATCTCCTACATTAAATCTACAGAAAGAGTTTACCTCTACTACCTATGTTAGGTTATCAAGACCATGTACTTCTTCAATAGGCGGTAAATTCTTAACATCTGCAACTTTAATACATTTTTCTTTCATAGATTTCTATGCCCCGTGCATATCTTCAGGACTGAGAAATATAACACCCCCTTTTCTTCGGAGTTGGCTTAGGGGTTGATTTAGGAAGTGTCCAATCATTATCATTACTCAATATATTATTCAATAGCAATTCAGCTTGCTCAACAGTTTGTTCCCTGAAAACACAACCAGCACAACTATCCAGGTGGCCTTTGGAAGTGTCATTTAGTGCATTATAAAAGATATCAAGTATTTCAATTTTCTTGAGAGGATGATCAGGAAAAGCATTAAGTAATTGGAGAAGCCTAGTGATAACCCACAAGTATAGGGGATCGCAACATTTTTCGAGGGTAGAGTATTCAACCCAAATTTATTGATTCGACACAAGGGGAGCCAAAGAATATTCTCAAGTATTAGCAGCTGAGTTGTCAATCAACCACACCTGGATAACTTAATATCTGCAGCAAGGTATTTAGTAGCAAAGTAGTATGATAGTAGTGGTAACGGTGGCAAAAGGTAACGGTAGAAAAAGTAATATTTTTGGTGTTTTATAGTGATGATAACAATAGCAATGGAAAAGTAAATAAGCGAAGAACAATATGTGAAAAGCTTGTAGGCATTGGATCAGTCATGGAGAATTATGTCGGATGTGGTTCATCATGTAACAGTCATAACATAGGGTGACACAGAACTAGCTCCAATTCATCAATGTAATGTAGGCATGTACTCCGAATATAGTCATACGTGCTTATGGAAAAGAACTTGCCTGACATCTTTTTTCCTACCCTCCCGTGGCAGCGGGGTCCTATTAGAAACTAAGGGATATTAAGGCCTCCTTTTAATAGAGTACCGGGCCAAAGCATTAACACATGGTGAAAACATGAACTCCTCAAACTATGGTCATCACCGGGAGTGGTCCCGATTATTGTCACTTCGGGGTTGCCGGATCATAACACATAGTAGGTGACTATATACTTGCAAGATAGGATCAAGAACTCTCATACATTGATGAAAACATAATAGGTTCAGATCTGAAATCATGGCACTCGGGCCCTAGTGACAAGCATTAAGCATAGCAAAGTCATAGCAACATCAATCTCAGAACATAGTGGATACTAGGGATCAAACCCTAACAAAACTAACTGGATTACATGATAAATCTCATCCAACCCATCACCGTCCATCAAGCCTACGATGGAATTACTCACGCACGGCGGTGAGCATCATGAAATTGGTGGTGGAGGATGGTTGATGATGACGACAGCAACGGATTCCCCTCTCAGGAGCCCCGAACGGACTCCAGATCAGCCCTCCCGAGAGAATTTAGGCTTGGCTGTGGTTCCGTATTGTAAAACGTGATGAATCCTTCTCTCTGATTTTTTTCTCCCCGAACACGAATATATGGAGTTGGAGTTGAGGTCGGTGGAGCTCCAGGGGGCCCACGAAGTAGGGGGCGCGCCCAGGGGGGCAGGCACGCCCCCACCCTCCTGGCTAGGGTGTGGGCCCCCAGGCCTTGATTCTTTGCCAATATTTTTTATTATTTCCAAAAATAATCTCCGTGGAGTTTCAGATCATTTCGAGAACTTTTGTTTCTGCACATAAAAAACACCATGGCAATTCTGCTGAAAACAACGTCAGTCCGGGTTAGTTCCATTCAAATCATGCAAGTTAGAGTCCAAAACAAGGGCAAAAGTGTTTGGAAAAGTAGATACGATGGAGACGTATCAACTCCCCCAAGCTTAAACCTTTGCTTGTCCTCAAGCAATTCAGTTGATAAACTGAAAGTGATAAAGAAAAACTTTTACAAACTCTGTTTGCTCTTGTTGTTGTAAATATGTAAAGCCATCATTCAAGTTTTCAGCAAAGATTATGAACTAACCATATTCACAATAACATTTAGGTCTCATGTTTACTCATATCAATGGCATAATCAACAAGCGAGCAATAATAATAAATCTCGGTTGACAACACTTTCTCAAAACAATCATGATATGATATAACAAGATGGTATCTCGCTAGCCCTTTCTGAGACCGCAAAACATAAATGTAGAGCACCTTTAAGGATCAAGGACTGACTAGACATTGTAATTCATGGTAAAAGAGATCCAGTCAAGTCATACTCAATGTAAACTAACAGTAATGAATGCAAATTGCAGTGGTGCTCTCCAACTGGTGCTTTTTAATAAGAGGGTGATGACTCAACATAAAAGTAAATAGATAGGCCCTTCGCAGAGGGAAGCAGGGATTTGTAGAGGTGCCAGAGCTCTGTTTTGAAATATATATAAATAATATTTTGAGCGCCATACTTTCATTGTCAACATAGCAACCGAGAGATGGCGATATCTTCCATGCTACACACATTATAGGTGGTTCCCAAACAGAATGGTAAAGTTTATACTCCCCCTCCACCAACAAGCATCAATCCATGGCTTGCTCGAAACAACGAGTGCCTCCAACTAACAACAGTCCTGGGGGAGTTTTGTTTGCAATTATTTTGATTTGATTTGCATAAAGCATGGGACTGGGCATCCCAGTGATCAGCCATTTTCTTGTGAGTGAGGAGCGGAGTCCACTCCTCTTGAGAATATCCCACCTAACATGGAAGATGCGGACAACCCTAGTTAATACATGAGCTATTCGAGCATACAAAACAGAATGTTTATTTGAAGGTTTAGAGTTTGGCACATACAAATTTACTTGGAACGGCAGGTAGATACCGTATATAGGTAGGTATGGTGGACTCATATGGAATAACTTTGGGGTTTATGGGATTGGATGCACAAGCAGTATTCCCGCTTAGTACATGTGAAGACTAGAAAAAGACTGGGAAGCGACCAGCTAGAGAGCGACAACAATCATGAACATGCATTAAAATTAATCAACACCGAATGCAAGCATGAGTAGGATATAATGCACCATGAACATAAATATCGTAGAGGCTATGTTGATTTTGTTTCAACTACATGCATGAACATGTGCCTAGTCAAGCCACTCGAATCGTTCAAAACAGGATACCACCCTATCATACCACATCACAACCATTTTAGTAGCATGTTGGCACGCAAGGTAAACCATTATAAGCTCCTAGCTAATGAAGCATGGCATAAGAAACTATAATCTCTAATTGTCATTGCAAACATGTTTATTCATAATAGGCTAAATCAGGAACGATGAACTAATCATATTTACAAAAACAAGAGAGGTCGAGTTCATACCAGCTTCTCCCGTCTCAATCAGTCCATCATATATTGTCATAATTGCCTTTCACTTGTATGACCGAATGATGTGAATAATAATAACAGTGCACGTGCATTGGACTAAGCTGGAATCTGCAAGCATTCAATAAATAGGAGAAGACAAGGCAATATGGACTCTTGGTTAAATCATCAATAATGCATATAGGAGTCACTTCAACAATTTAATCATGGTCTTCTCCTATCGACCCCCAAAGAAAAGAAAAGAAATAAAACTATTTACACGGGAAAGCTCCCAACAAGCAAAAGAAGAAAGGGAAATCTTTTTGAGTTTTGTTTTTAGTTATTACTACTACAACAAGAAAAATAAAATAGCTAAAAGCTACTACTATTTTTTTGTTTTTCTTAAGGTTTACAAACACACAAGAAGAAAGCATAAAAAAGAAATAAACTAGCATGGATATTAAATGAAAATGTATGAGCACCGATATCTAGCAATGAGTGTGTGAACATAAATGTAATGTCGGTGGGAAATACGTACTCCACCAAGCTTAGGCTTTTGGCCTAAGTTGGTCTATTGCCACGGATGGCCTGGCGGATATCCAAAATTGTAGTTGGGGTCGTACTGAGATGCAACAGTCATTGCATCATGGGCTGCAGCTTGGAGGCGAGCTATCTCAGCCCTCCTCTTATACTCATCTGCCTCCTCTTTGGTTATGTAATATCTCCTCTTTGCCTGAAAGTCAAAGAAGGTAGAAGCAGGGAGAGCGACATGATAGGTGTGTCGTCTGTCAAAGATTAGTCGGTACAGGAGGAACAGATCATTCCTCTCACCAAAATGATGACGGACCATAGCCTCATAATCCAAATAATCAGGTGGCAACTCAATATCATCCTCATGTATGGTTATACCGAGAAAATTAGCTATACGGGTTGCATAAATTCCACCAAAGAAATATCCATTAAATCTATTATGATGCAACCTACGTGCAACAATGGCTCCCAAATTATAAGATTTGTCTCCTAACACAGCACTCCTAAGAATACTGAGGTCAGGGACACACATATGACATGCTTCATCTTTACCATTTATGCACCTACCTATGAAGAGAGCAAAATAATGTATAGCAGGAAAATGAATGCTCCCTATGGTAGCTTGTGCTATATCTCTAGATTCCCCCACAGTTATACTAGCAAGAAAATCTCTAAACTCAGATTTGCGAGGTTCACTAGTACTACCCCATTGTGGAAGTTTGCAAGCAGTGGTAAAATCCTCTAAGTCCATAGTATAAGAATTTTCATAGAGATCAAATAGGACAGTTTGAGAATTGCGTGAAGATGAAAATTCAAACCTCCTCACAAAGGAACTAGTGAGATAGTGGTACGGACGACACTTTTCTGCCTCGAAGCTCACAAGATCAGCGTTACGCAAGTATGCGTTAAATTCTTCCTTAATTCCTGCTCGATCCATGAAGTCCTCTGAAGGCCATTCACAAGGCCGCACTGGGGCGTCCCTTGGTGGTTCATCATTAGCATCACGCATTGTAAGCATGGGTCCTTGCTTCTTTGAAGGACCACCTTGGTACATTTTCCTAAACATATTTCTTCTTCTGAAAAATTTCTGAAATTTTTAGTAACTTCAAATAAAAGTAAACCAAACTCAACATAATTGATAGAAACTACTCCTACAAGTGCCTAGAGCCTATATCATGCATTAGAACTACTTGGAACCATATAAATTTGACATGCAAGCTCAAGAACCTGGTCACCTAGGCAGCACAAATTTGCAATGAATAAAGCACTAGAACAAAACCTAATTGGACCAATGGAGGAGTCACATACCAAGGAACAATCCTCCCAAAGCAGTTTTGTGAGAGGTGCTTTGAGCAAGGAGATCGAAAATCGCAGCAAAATGAGCTAGAACTCGTGCCTGAGCTGGATGCTGATTTTTTTGGGAGGAAGAAGAAGTGTGCGGGTGCAAGAATAAGTGGAGGGGATCCACCGTGGGCCCACGAGGCAGGGGGCGCGCCCAGGGGGGTGGGCGCGCCCTGGACCCTCGTGGACAGGTGCCAGCTCCCCCTGCTATGTTCTCAGTGCCAAATATTCTCAAATATTCCAGAAAAAATTATATTAAATTGGCAGGGAATTTAGAGAACTTTTATTTTCAGGGTATTTTTATATTGCACGGATAAATCAAAAAACAGACAGAAATTACTATTTTTTCTTTATTTAATATAAATAACAGAAAATAAAAAGAGGGTACAAAGAATTGTGTTTTATAAATTCATCCATCTCATGCTCATCAAAAGGAATCCACTAACAAGGTTGATCAGGTCTTGTTAACAAACTCATTCCGAATAACATGGAACCGGAGAATTTTTGAATAACACTAGGTTACCTCAACGGGGATATGCACACCCCCAATAATAAGAATATCATATTTCTTCTTGACAGTAGGTAGAGGAAATTCAAAACCTCCAAAAATAATCGATGAAAATTTTCCAATAGAATCTATACTATGGACTCGAGGTTGTTTCCTCAGAAAGTGTACCGTATTCTCATTACCATTAACATGAAAAGTGGCATTGCCTTTGTTGCAATCAATAACAGCCCCTGCAGTATTCAAAAAAGGTCTTCCAAGAATAATAGACATACTATCGTCCTCGGGAATGTCAAGAATAACAAAGTCCGTTAAAATAGTAACATTTGCAACTACAACAGGCACATCCTCACAAATACCGACAGGTATAGCAGTTGATTTATCAGCCAATTGCAAGGTTATTTCAGTAGGTGTTAACTTCAAATCAAGTCTACGATATAAAGAGAGAGAGGCATAACACTAACACCGCCTCCAAGATCACATAAAGCAGTTTTAACATAGTTTCTTTTAATGGAGCATGGTATAGTTGGTACTCCGGGATCTCCTAGTTTCTTAGATATTCCACCTTTAAAAGTATAACTAGCAAGCATGGTGGAAATTTCAGCTTCTGGTATCTTTCTTTTATTAGTAACAATATCATTCATGTACTTAGCATATGGATTCATTTTAAGCATATCAGTCAAACGCATACGCAAAAAGATAGGTCTAATCATTTCAGCAAAGTGCTCAAAATCCTCATCATCCTTTTTCTTGGATGGTTTGGGAGGAAAAGGCATGGGTTTCTGAACCCATGGTTCTCTTTCTTTACCATGTTTCCTAGCAACAAAGTCTCTCTTATCATAACGTTGATTCTTTGATTGTGGGTTATCAAGATCAACAGCAGGTTCAATTTCTATATCATTATCATTACTGGGTTGAGCATCAACATGAACATCATCATTAACATTTTCATTAGGTTCATGTTCATTACCAGATTGTGTTTCAGCATCAGAAATAGAAATATCGTTGGGATTCTCAGGTGGTTCAGCAATAGGTTCACTAGAAGCATGCAAAGTCCTATCATTTTTCTTTTTCTTCCTTTTAGAAGGACTAGGTGCATCTATATTATTTCTCTGAGAATCTTGCTCAATTCTCTTAGTGTGGCCTTCAGGATACAAAGGTTCATGAGTCATCTTACCAGTTCTAGTAGCCACTCTAACAGCATAGTCATTATTCTTACTATTCAATTCATTGAGCAAATCATCTTGAGCATTAAGTATGTGTTCTACTTGAGTGGTAACTATCGGTGTCAAAACCGGCAGATCTCGGGTAGGGGGTCCCGAACTGTGTGTCTAGGCCGGGTGGTAACAGGAGGCAGGGGACACAATGTTTTACCTAGGTTCGGGCCCTCTTGATGGAGGTGAAACCCTACGTCCTGCTTGATTAATATTGATGATATGGGTAGTACAAGAGTAGATCTACCACGAGATCAGAGACGCTAAACCCTAGAAGCTAGCCTATGGTATGATTGTTGTTCGTCCTATGGACTAAAACCCTCCGGTTTATATAGACACCGGAGAGGGCTAGGGTTACACATAGTCGGTTACAATGGGAGGAGATCTACATATCCGTATTGCCAAGCTTGCCTTCCACGCCAAGGAAAGTCCCATCCGGACACGGGGTGAAGTCTTCAATCTTGTATCTTCATAGTTCGAGAGTCCGGCCAAAGGTTATAGTCCGGCTATCCGGACACCCCCTAATCCAGGACTCCCTCAGTAGCCCCCGAACCAGGATTCAATGACGACGAGTCCGGCACGCAGATTGTCTTCGACATTGCAAGGCGGGTTCCTCTCCAAATTCCGTGTACCTGTTTAAATAGTGTCCGGCTTCTTATGAATGTTCTGCTCCTTGGATTCCAAGCCCAATAATGGCCACTTTCCACGTGTCGAGCGAATGTGAAAAGCTAGGATGTTTTTACATTTACCCCCCTAGCTGTGTGAATGAGCTTCCTATTAAAGAGACGAGGATTCAGATCCAAATCACACCATCCTCCCTTGGCGAGCCTTCATCGGAGCGCACCCGACAGAGATCCATTCCATCATGGCCGGTCGACACAGCTCCTCCTCTCGCTCCCCTAGCCCCAAGCCTGGAGATTGGGAGAGATGTCCCATCCCGACCAGCAAATTAGTGATGCTTCAGACCAAGGGATTTCTTCCCCGAGCATACATGGTCCCGGTTCGAGTCGGGCTCGCCACCTATAATGGCGAAGAGCAAGCGGAGAGCCTTCCCAATCCCTCCAAGGGAGAGTGGATATGCCTTGTCCCTCATTCGGTAAGAGGGCTCGGATTTCCAATTCATCCTTTTCTCCGGGGACTCCTGGAGTTCTACGGCCTCCAGTTGCACAACTTTACGCCTACCTCCATATTGCATATCGCGGGCTTCGTAGCCCTTTGCGAGCTGTTTTTGGGCTGTGAGGCTCATTTTACGTTGTGGAAGAAGCTGTTCTGCCTTGTGCCCCGTTCTCAGGAGGGGTCAATATATCAAGTGGGCGGAGCCGAAGTGTGGCGTATTGCCGGGACCGGATATCTATCCGGAACCCCAAAGAAGACGTCCGAAGACTGGCCTTCAGAATGGTTTTATATAGAAGACGTCCCCCTCCCGGACCCTATTCGAATCGGCCTCCATGAGTTCGACAACGCTCCTTTGAAGAAGCGCCGGAGCTGGCGTCCACGGAGCCCCCAGGAGGAAGATGACAGGGACGTTCTTTACCTGATGAGCCGGATAAGTTTGTTAGCTCGATCCGGATTGACCATGATCGAGGTCATGGCCACATGTATTATGCGGGGGGTGCAGCCGCTTCAGTATAGAGGCCACCCCATGTGGGATTTCAACGGGGAGGATGACGCCACCCGCTACGGCCGTAAAGGGCCGAAATCGGTTGCTGCTCTAATAAAGATCTTATCCACTTTGTACAAGGGAGAAGAGGAGGAATTCCTCCGCGTCAACCCGCAGGGCGGATTTTCTATGTACAATCCTCCGAGCTGGGTAAGCGGACACTTTTCTCGCCCATCCGTTTCATATTCCCATAGTTAAGTATTCAGTCTAGCGATTTCAACGCAGGAGCTGCGCCAGGTTGTAAGGGAGATGAACATCCCTCCTCCACAACCCGAGGACCTGGAATGGTCCCTTGACCCGGCCTCCCAAGAGGATCCGGACATATCTGTGAAGCTGACTGATGGGGTATTTTACCAATTGAGCAATGACAACGCCTTGGTGGCCATTACGGCCGATTACCCTGGGCTACTTCCAGCCTCACAGGTAACTGAGACCGAAGTCCCAGTACTTTGAAAAGGGATCCGTCCTTGCGTGCTTTTGATTACCGTATAACAACCGTGTTTTGCAGGGGAGGTCCTCGAGGCGGAAGGCCGAGCCTGCGGCGACTAGCCAACAAGGGGCCGCGAGGCCAGGCAGGCTGAAAAGACACGCAGTCCGGATTGAGACACCGGCGCAGTGGTACGGCACGTCATCTTTATTCCAAGATATTATTCTCAGAGGCATACTAACGCCCATGCCTTCTTTTTAGGAAAAAGAGCGCTCGCCGGACTATATCCGGAGAGGCTACTAATCGTGCCTCCACCAGCCAGGCTCCAAGGCCGGATTCGGAGGTGGGAATGAATACGAGGCGTGCGCCGGTGCTCCTCCGACAGAGGATGCGGACAGACTGTCCGCCACCAATTCCGAGGTGGAAAGTGCCATGAACCACAGGCGTCGCCGGACTGTTCTTCGTGACGCTTGTTTCTCCCAAGAGGCATTGGATGCCTTCAACTCGGGAGATGCGTACCTCCGTGCCGCTCAAAATGGTCTAGCCAGAGCCACGGAGCAGTATGTAAAAGACATACGGGTGAGAAAATTTGGTGATTATATATATCAGTAGCCCCTGAGACTTGAAACAGTTAGAATAACTGATTTAAGGATCATTTGTTATGCAGGTTCTTACAGAAAAGAATACCCAACTGTCCCAGGAGCTGGAAGAGTGCAAAGCCCAACTTCAGGCCGCACTAGCCGCAGCAGGGGAGCCCAAAGAGACCCCCTCTGGTAATATATCCTTCAAATGATAAGTATCATATAAAGTGCGGCGTATATGCAGATCTGACGGTAAAATTGCAGATGACGCTGGAGTAAATCCGGATAAGCAACAGCTCCTACGCCAGCTAAAGGCCGGTGAGAGCGTGCTTACGAGGGTGAGGCAGGAGAAGAATGATCTCCTAGATGCCAACACCAAGCTGGGCGTGGAACTAAAGGATGTTCGTGCCCAACTGTCGGACTCCGTTAAGGAGAATCGGCGGCTTCGACGCGGCATATTTAGTAAGTGCTTGAACGAACTTTGAAAAAGAGTTCGGCGAGGAAGTTGGCTGACAGAGTTATGTCTGTAGGTATGCTAACAGGTCGTCCTGCAGAGGAAATGCCCGGTTCTACGGGTGACCTTCTTCCCGAGCTCTCACAACTGCACGAACGAGTTCGGCAGGTGATGCAAGGCGTCGCCCAGGCCTTGTGGCCATCCGTCTCCATGCCCGAAGGCCTTGGAGAGCTTGCAGAGAAGCTGAAGGGAGCGCGGCGGCGCTTCCGATTATGGAAGATATCGGCCTGCCGTCAGGGCGCCAGGGAAGCCTGGGCCATGGTGAAGACGCGGTACACGAAGGCTGACCCAAACCACATGGCCGAGGTCGGACCTGTGGGGCCCGATGGGAAGGAGATCCCTGTGAGCTTAGTGTACGGCCAAGTAGAATTGGCCGCAAAGTATTCCCAACAGGACTGTAAACTAGACAGCCTATTGGATGGTATTGAAGAGGAATTCAACCAGTCAAATTGACTATGTAATTTAAGTGACATGTATAATGCCTTCTAGCTGGATTGTAGATCATTTGTCGTGGCAGACCTTTTTGCTTCAACCTCGGGACCCGACGGTCCGGAGTGTATCTGAATACCCTCTCGGTTATGTAAGAACCGGGGCATGCATGGAGACCAGGCGTAGGGGTCATTAGTGCTTGAACAGACAAGTGCCCAACTAGTTATGTTATATTACATGGTTAGTAAGAAACATCTTCCAGGGAGAATAGTTCCGTTAGGGGTTCCTTTCCCTGGGAGGCATGCCCTAAAGTGCATGTCCGAACTGCGAGAAGAGACGCAGAAAAAACATCTGGGGGCGCATAAGTAAATAAGTGAAAAATCATCTTTAGTTCACCGACCGAATATTCCCTTAAGAACGCTAGCTTTCGGCTTCACCCAGTCTGAGGTACACATCCGGCTGACCCGGCAGTAACAATCGCAGAGGTGCTCCCCTTATGCCCTAGCCGAATTAACGGGAACGTAGGGCATAAATACAAGAGCCAGGCAACCCAGCTTGGCCAAAACTTAAGTCATATCGATGCATATAATGGTGAATAAAGGGTACATGTGGAAGGATAACACATGTGTTGGGCATAAAGCCCGTATGAATAATCTTCTGTTAAAGAAGCCCCCAGGTATAATGAGCGCAGATAGCGCGTCAGTTGCGTGCAAACAAGGCACAAATCGGCCTTTAAAGGCTGTGAGAGAAGAGAAGGGGAGAAGGAGAAAAATATAAGACAGATTGTGTATAAAAAATGGACAGAGGAAGGAGACGAACACAAAGTCCGGCGCTAGGCGTAGAATCTTCGGAGTCGGGCTGCGTTCCATGGGTTCGGCTCGAGTCGATTATCCGATGCATCC
Source organism: Triticum aestivum (assembly GCF_018294505.1). Taxonomy (NCBI): domain Eukaryota; kingdom Viridiplantae; phylum Streptophyta; class Magnoliopsida; order Poales; family Poaceae; genus Triticum; species Triticum aestivum. The sequence continues at coordinate 284,868,542 of NC_057794.1, read as the reverse complement.
CGTAGGCGGTACGCTCCACCAGTCAGGACTTGGTCAATAATGAAGGGACCTTCCCACTTGGGCTTGAGTTTGTCCTTTTTCTTATCCGGCAGGCGTAGAACTAACTCGCCAACATTGTAAGTTTTGGCCCGTACTTCTCTGCTTTGGTATCTTAGAGCCTGTTGTTGATACAATGCGGAACGGGCTTTTGCCACGTCACGCTCCTCCTCCAAGGCGTCCAAACTGTCCTGCCGATCGAGCTCGGCTTCTCTTTCTTCGTACATGCGCACTCGAGGTGAGTCATGTATTATGTCGCAGGGCAGAACTGCCTCTGCGCCGTATACCATGAAGAATGGTGTGTATCCGGTAGTGCGGTTCGGCGTGGTCCGCAGCCCCCAGAGTACGGAGTCGAGCTCCTCTACCCAGTGCGTGTTAGATTCCTTGAGGGACCGCACTAACCTGGGTTTGATGCCGCTCATGATTAGACCATTTGCTCGCTCGACCTGACCGTTAGTTTGTGGGTGATAGACTGAAGCATAGTCGAGCTTGATGCCCATGTTTTTGCACCAGAGTTTTACCTCGTCGGCCGTAAAGTTCGTGCCGTTATCAGTGATGATGCTGTGGGGGACGCCGTAACGGTGTACGACCCCGGATATGAAGTCTATCACCGGTCCGGATTCGGCCGTTTTAACAGGCTTGGCCTCTATCCATTTGGTGAACTTATCCACCATGACCAGTAAGTATTTTTGCTTGTGGGTTCCTCCTTTAAGGGGTCCAACCATGTCAAGCCCCCAGACCGCGAAGGGCCAGGTGATGGGGATAGTTTGGAGGGCGGTGGGTGGCATATGGCTTTGGTTAGCAAAAAGCTGGCAACCAACGCATCGTTGGACTAAGTCCTGAGTGTCTGCCCGGGCTGTCGGCCAATAAAAGCCTGTACGGAAGGCCTTGCTTACAAGGGCCTGAGCTGCAGCGTGGTGACCGCCGAGTCCGGCATGAAGTTCAGCCAGAAGATTCCGCCCTTCCTCTTCGGAGATGCACCTTTGAAGGACTCCGGTGGTGCTTTTCTTATAAATCTCTCCCTCATGGACTTTATAGGCTTTAGGTCGCCGCACTATGCAGTGTGCCTCGTTTTGGTCCTCGGGAAGTTCCTACTTAGTTAGGTAGGCTAGGAATGGTTCTATCCACGGGGCGATGACTGCCATTATTACATGGGCTGAAGATGTTATTTCGTTGGCAGAGCCTCCAATTATGTCAGAATGTTTGGGGTCGGGCAGTGCGGTTGGGTCCGGGCTGTTATTTCCAGGTTCCCCTTCCCATACTACGGATGGCTTGAACAGCCTCTCCAAGAAGATGTTGGGAGGGACGGCATCGCATTTTGCGTCGATGCGTGTCAGGACATCTGCTACCTGATTGTTTTCCCGGGCTATATGGTGAAATTCGAGCCCCTCGAACCGAGCTGACATTTTTAGGACGGTGTTGCGATAAGCTGCCATTTTCGGATCCTTGGCAGCAAAGTCTCCATTTATTTGGGATATCGCGAGGTTCGAATCCCCGCGCACCTCTAGGCGTTGAATGCCCATGGATACTGCCATCCGGAGACCATGTAGAAGGGCCTCATATTCGGCTGCGTTGTTGGAGTCCGTATACATTATCTGGAGTACGTATTGAACTGTATCTCCTGTTGGGGACGTCAAAACGACGCCAGCCCCCAGACCAGCCAACATTTTGGAGCCGTCGAAGTGCATGATCCAGTTGGAATATGTGCCGTACTCTTTAGGGAGTTCGGCTTCCGTCCATTCGGCGACGAAGTCGGCCAAAACTTGCGACTTAATAGCTCGCCGTGGCTTGTAAGTTATGTCGAACGGGAGGAGCTCAATGGCCCATTTGGCAATCCGGCCCGTCGCGTCGCGGTTGTTTATAATATCGTTAAGTGGTACTTCCGAGGCTACCGTTATCGAACACTCTTGAAAGTAGTGTCGCAGCTTCCGGGATGCCATAAATACCGCGTACGCTATCTTTTGATAATGCGGGTACCGTGACTTGCATGGAGTAAGGACAGTGGACACATAGTAAACCGGCTTTTGAAGGGGGAATTTGTGTCCGTCCGTTTCTCGTTCGACGACGAGCACTGCGCTTACAACTTGATGAGTTGCCGCAATGTATAATAGCATTGGTTCGCCAATGTTTGGCGCGGCCAGGACTGGGTTTGTTGCCAATATGGCTTTTATTTCGTCGAGTCCGGCCGTGGCGGCATCCGTCCACTCGAAGTGTTCGGTGCGCCGGAGGAGGCGATAAAGGGGTAATGCCTTTTCTCCCAAGCGGGAGATAAAGCGGCTTAGAGCCGCCACGCATCCGGTCAATTTTTGTATTTGTTTGAGGTCCTTTGGGATGTCCAATTGTGACAGAGCTCGGATCTTGGCTGGATTTGCTTCAATTCCTCTACCGGATACAATGAAGCCCAAGAGCTTTCCGGCTGGTACGCCGAAAACGCATTTTTCCGGGTTGAGCTTGATGTCGTATGTTCGGAGGTTATCGAATGTGAGCCTCAAGTCGTCTACTAGAGATTCGACATGCTTGGTTTTGACGACCACGTCATCTACGTATGCCTCCACTGTTTTGCCGATCTGGTTTGCCAGACATGTCTGAATCATGCGCTGATATGTTGCGCCGGCGTTTTTGAGCCCGAAGGGCATTGTGTTGAAGCAGAATGGGCCGTATGGTGTGATGAATGCCGTTGCGGCTTGGTCTGGCTCTGCCATCTTAATTTGATGGTAGCCGGAGTATGCGTCGAGGAAACACAATGAATCGTGTCCTGCGGTAGCGTCGATAATTTGATCGATGCGGGGGAGGGGGAAGGGATCCTTTGGGCAAGCCTTGTTGAGGTCCTTAAAATCGACGCACAAGCGCCAGGATTTGTCCTTCTTTGGTACCATCACCAGGTTTGCTAGCCAGTCCGGATGTTTTATGTCTCTGATGAATCCGGCCTCCAATAGCTTGGCTAGTTCCTCTCCCATGGCTTGTCTCTTAGGTTCGGAGAAACGCCGAAGAGCCTGCTTGACTGGCTTGAATCCTTTTAGGATATTTAGGCTGTGCTCGGCCAGCCTGCGTGGGATTCCTGGCATGTCTGAAGGATGCCAGGCAAAAATGTCCCAGTTCTCACGTAGGAACTCTCGTAGTGCAGTGTCTACATCAGGGTTTAATTGTGCCCCGATGGAAGCTATTTTTGTAGGGTCCGTTGGATGGACTTGGAATTTGACTATTTCGTCCGCCGGTTTAAAGGAGGTGGACTTGGATCTTTTATCGAGTATCACGTCGTCCCTGTTCACCGTGGAGCGCAGCGCAGTCAGTTCCTCGGCTGCTAGGGCTTCGGATAGTGCCTCGAGGGCCAGTGCGGCTGTCTTATTTTCGGCACGGAGTGCTATGTCCGGATCACTAGCAAGAGTGATGATTCCGTTGGGCCCGGGCATTTTGAGCTTCATGTACCCATAATGGGGTATGGCTTGGAAGATTGTAAATGCCTCCCACCCTAATAGAGCGTGGTATCCGCTACTGAACGGGGCCACTTGGAATGTGACCTCTTCGGACCTGTAATTATCCGGCGTGCCGAACACCACATCTAGTGTGATTTTTCCTGTACAGCGCGCTTCCCGACTGGGATTATTCCTCTAAAGGTTGTGCTACTTCGCTCAATGCGGTTCCAGTCTATTTCCATTTTTCGAAGGGTTTCCTCATAAATGAGGTTCAATCCGCTGCCACCGTCCATGAGTACCTTGGTGAGTCGAAAGCCATCCACTATTGGACTGAGGACCAATGCGGCTGGTGCTCGGGCTGTTTGGAATTTAGGTTCGTCACTGGCATTAAAAGTAATAGCCGTGTCACTCCATGGGTTTATTGTTGCCACGTGGTAGACTTCGGCAAGGCTGCGGAGTGTTCGTTTTCGCATATTATTTGATGCAAAAGTCTCGAAGACTGTTAATACCGTACTGGTATCCCTGGGCTAGTGCTCTGTGGCTTCTGGGGTTAGAAGATCTTTGCCACTTTTGGCCACCTGTCGGAGTATCCAACATGCTCTAAGGCTATGAGTTGGTGTGGCGCCCTCTGCACTGTGAATTTTACAGGGTCCATTGAGCCATCCCTCCAGTACGGTTCCATGCCCTGTAGAGGGTTTTTGCTTTGTGATGTTTAACCCGGGTGTCTGGCAATAATGCACCCTTTTATTTCGGACTGGGTTTGTATTCAAGGCCGGATTGTCCCAAAATTTTATTTCGGTTTTCCAGGCGCTTTCCATCACACAGTACTTTCATACTATGGACGCTAAGTTGGCAAAGCGTGTAATTTCACGGCGACTTATGGCATTGAGGATTCCCTTGTCCGTGCAATTATTGCAGAAGAATGAAATTGCGTCTTCCTCGCGGCAGTCCTTTATCCTGTTCATGACCAGGAGGAATCTAGCCCAGTAATGGTGTACTGTTTCTTCGGGCTCTTGCCTAATTTGGGATAGATCGCTTATGTTTGGGTGGGTGGGTGGAATTGAATCTAAAACCTCACCCAATCTGAGACTCAGGGTCCAAGGAGTTTCCGAACTCGGAAGTTTGGATTCTTGGATGTTTTCCACTGAATCTAGCCCGCTGCCTAACTTTAGGTTCAGGTCTTGAGTGACGTCATCCCCTCCGCGGGTATCCGTCTTGGAGGGATCGGGAATCCGGACATAGCTAGTCCTTAAGATAGATGAAGGGTCACCGCATTGTTCCTCCACCACTGCAACGTGATGGGTGACCTAGGGAGAGTTGATCTCTCTCAGATCGGATTTAGGCCCAATCTGATCGTAGTCTGTAGCGACTCCCAGGGCGGCGATGCAATCCAAGAGCTCGTTTGGGGAAGAGAGCTCCATTGGATCTAACTGCTCGGCGAGTTCCGAGTTGACGTGAAGATTGCTTTTGATGACCCGAGAAGTCATCGTCGGCGCAGCGGCCGAACAAGCGGTCATAAGAAAACCACCTAGCCGGAGAGTTTGGCTGACAGCCAAAGCTCCCTTAGCAACAGTGCCGTCTTTAAATACGGGATGAGGCATCCTTCCTGATGACGACGGCACAGCGGAACTCTCAATGAAAGCACAAATGTCGGTGTCAAAACTGGCGGATCTCGGGTAGGGGGTCCCAAACTATGCGTCTAGGCCGGATGGTAACAGGAGGCAGGGGACACAATGTTTTACCCAGGTTCGGGCCCTCTTGATGGAGGTAAAACCCTACGTCCTGCTTGATTAATATTGATGATATTGGTAGTACAAGAGTAGATCTACCACGAGATCAGAGAGGCTAAACCCTAGAAGCTAGCCTATAGTATGATTGTTGTTCGTCCTATGGACTAAAACCCTCCGGTTTATATAGACACCGGAGAGGGCTAGGGTTACACAGAGTCGGTTACAATGGGAGGAGATCTACATATCCGTATTGCCAAGCTTGCCTTCCACGCCAAGGAAAGTCCCATCCGGACACGGGACGAGGTTTTCAATCTTGTATCTTCATAGTCCGAGAGTCCGGCCAAAGGTTATAGTCCGGCTATCCGGACAGCCCCTAATCCAGGACTCCCTCAGTAACCATAGAAGCATGTTTATAATGAGTTTAAGTTCAGCTTTAACTCTAGACATATAATCACCCAAGTGTTCAATCATATAAGCATTTTGTTTCAATTGTCTACCAAAGTAAGCATTGAAGTCTTCTTGCCTAACCATAAAGTTATCAAACTCATCCAAACATTGGCTAGCAAACTTAGTAGGAGGGATTTCAGCTTTATCATATCTATAGAGAGAATTTACCTTTACTACCTGTCGGGGATATACCCCGCGGTATGACTCGGCGGAATCATGACCCGGTCGAGCTTGGCGACTCACCAGAGACCTGGCTGGAGCTTGGCGACTCACTGGCGATCCGCCCGGACATGGCGGTTTACATGTAACCTGCCTGGACATTGTGACTCACTAGAGACCCGATGGGCGGATCAGACGGACGACAAGGCCCAAGGCCCAGCAGGCCGGCTTATACTCTAGTGGGCCGGCTTAAGAGAAAAGGCATAAGGAATATTCTCCTACAAAGGAAGCAAGACAAGGACTCCACTTGTATTAGATTAATCCTAATCCTACTAGGACTAGTCATGTAACCCATCCCTTCAACATATATAAGGAGGGGCAGGGCACCCCAGGAGGGACAGAAAATAATCTCTAGGGCTAGACACAAAGAGCCGGTTTACCGGCGACTCCTTCATGATCATAATGAGACCTAACCACAAACAGCATGTAGGGTTATTACCGGATGATGTTTCCCGAGGCCTGAAGCTATCTAAATCTTCGTCTTGCGTGTTGCGTCTCTGGATTCCGATCAACCCCTTCAAGCTATTGCATAGATGCGTTGGCCTCGCGACTAAGTCCTGACACTAAGGACATCTGCCGTGACAATTACATGATAGTTGGCGCCCACTGTGGGGCCCGCGCACGGTGGTGTTGAGTTCTTGGAGGGATCTCTTCAGGGATTGAGAAAGTTTGCAATTTTTCGGAGGAGCCGGTTTGAAAGGGTGTGCATCAACTTCAAGTTCACCATCCCAGATTTTAGATCTGTGAGGTTTATTGTTCAAGAAAAATTACTGTTGCAACATGTCTGTCGCCGTCGTCGAGCAATCTGCTGATACAAGTGGCTAACAGGAATTTAATCGTCGCATCGTTGTGCAATCATAGGGACGTGATCGAATTTTCTCGGCGACTGTGCGCGGCATCTAGCAATCCATCAAGCCGTCAAATCATCAATGATCCGAGGCCAGATCGATATTGAAAATACCGCATGCAAGAGACCAAGACAGACAGACGTTCTGTACGCGTACGCATCACCAAATTTGCTGCTACAACGTCCCATATACTTTCCTACTTTCAATGTGTTGACCAAGTCCAGGTCCTGGTCACAAAAGACAAAGAAAAATCCATCAGCAGCGGCTCACAACGCCCGTTCACATGGGCTACAAGCCCCGGTTGGGCTTTGCCTTCGTTTCAAGTGGATGCCTTGGACTGATGCATCGAGCTGCCGCCGCGGCCTCATTCGTTGACCGCCCTTGAGTCGCTCCTACTGCGGCCGTTTCTGCAGCCGCGAATGACTGTCTCCGCTGGCAGGCCGCCCGCCTCCGCTACCACAGCCACGGTCGTGTCCTTGCTACTACATGCCGGCTCGCTCCCGTACTACATGACCAATCACTGACGCGTGGCCGCAGCCCTGTCAAAGTCGCCGAACGCCCCTGCTCTGCCTCTGCTGAGAAGCCGCCGCCTGCGCCTCGCTAGTCTCACCTCAGGCAAATGCTGCGCCTCAGATGTTGCGATCTCGCCTCCGCCGAGGATCGCCGAGCTTTGAGCCGCCGACACCGCTGGAGTTCCGACCGCGCCGTATCTAGCTGCTTCAGCTTCCGTTTCCGTTCGTCAAGACTGCCGCCACTGTTGTGCCGTTTCTGCTGTCGACGCTTCCGAGGCGCTGCCTCCGTGCCATGCTCGCTTCGCATCAGCGCTGCTGGTCGCCATTGCCTCCACGTCAGGGCTGCCGCGTGGCCATGCAAGTTGAGAATGTTCCTGTACGCTGCAAACGATTTTGAGTATTCTTCCGTAGATGCTAGTGTGGACCGGTGGTCAAAGCTCAATACCCAAGGAGATAGCAAGGAGTAGTACTACTCTAGCGCCAAAGACCATTATTCTTTACAAGGGTGTTGCAAAGGGACGTATGCCAATATTATTATTTTAGACTAGCGTCTGTCCATGCCATGCTGCTTAATGGATATGCACAAAATTGCCGCCTCAGCGGTCCGGTCTACATCAACTCACCAGGACCGTGCCATGATGCTCGACAGATACATGGGCAAGTTACCGCCCGCTGTTTAGTTTACATCCGTCTACGCCAGCAGCTGGCTCAGGCATCCGCGTCGGTTTACAAACATTGCGTTTAATTCGCCTGGCTGCACCAGCTTACAACGTCATGGCCGATTCACCCATGATTGATTTCAACTTTACCGTCAGGATCATTAAATCTGCTGCAGATGATTTCTGGCCTAACAAATCAGCAAGGTGGTGCCATGTTGTGCCTATGAAGGGTACGTCGGCACTATCACGCACCAGCGTCTGCGCTCGCTTACTGATGGAACATGGGTGCGCAAGTCGCTGCCCGTGCAGCTTAATGTACATCAACCCGCCCTCGCCGCTTTGAGCCGCCGGGGTTATATTAAGTCACCGGTCTGCCATGAGCTGCCGGAACTATATTGAGTCGCTGGTCTGCCTGAGCCACCTCTATCGCAATAAACGGATCATCCATCGTCCGAACAAATCAGGTGATATCCATCCAAGTTTGTTTTATTAGCACATGTTGTTTTTTTCAAAAAACAAGTTTATCTTTGCTTTGGTCTCTAATATTGTTTATGCAGGGCAATTATTCATGACAAAAAGTGATATTACTCGTCGGACTCCCGCACCGGCATACAACGTCGTGGCCGTCTCTGACGGCCGCACCGGCTTACAACGTCGTGGCCGTCTCTCGCGACCACACCGGTTTACAACGCCGCGGTCGACTCTCCCATCCACACCGGTTTAGAACGCCGCGGCCGACAGATCTGTCAGCGCCCGCGGCTGACTCGGCCGTAATTGATTCTAGTTTCACCATGGTGATCATCAACTCCGCGATGATAATTGCTGAACTGACGCATCAGGTGAAATCCATCCTGCATATTTTTATATATTATATATTGCTTTCTTTAAAAGAGCAATTACTCCAGTTTGCAAGTTGTCCCATGCAGGATTCAAACCGGTCTATATCAAGAATCTCAAGCCAACTCTTCAAATCGCCTTGAGACTCGAGGGCTACGATGACATGACTTAGCAAATATCGTGAGATTTAAGACCCCGGGTCATTGGAGGGAATGATAACCCGGTTCCGGAGGCTACCGCCATATTGATGAAAATTCAAAGGCCGTTAGAAAATTGCCGGTTCAAAATAAATATTCTGGTTTAAAATCCGGTTCAAGAGACATCTCTCTCCCGCAAAGCTTTGAAGCTCTCAAATCCGGTTCAAACATCCGGCTCAAGGTAAATTTGTCTCTTACAAAACTTTGAAGCTCCCAATATCCGGTTTAATAAATTCCGGTTTAAAAAGAATTCATCTCTTGCAAGTTCGAGTTTTCAGAAAAAAATACAGGGACCAAAGAGAGTTTGTTGCACAGCACAACTCAAACATAGGCACCCGGCGAGCACAGCTCAGAAATATATCACTTGGGGGCTTCCGGCATATTGAGCTAAGCTATGATTACCCTTTGATCTGGCTATAGCCACGTTTACATGTCATTTGGGGGCTTCCTCTTCAAACATAGGTTGTATTCGAACCAAAGAGAACATAGCTGTCGGTACCCTCTTGATCGACACAACGCCAAACCCACTAGGGGGCTTCTTGATCGTATTCGAATCATAGCTCAACCTCTTTTGGGTCTGATGTGGGTCGTATTTGAATCAGCATCGTTAAACAACTCTCAAGGTCATTTGGGGGCTTCCTGTTCAAACATAGGTCGTATTCGAACCAAAGAGAACATAGTTGTCGGTACCCTCTTGATCGGCGCAACGCCAAAGCCACTGGCGGCTACATGATTGTATTCGAATCCTAGCTTAACCCCTTTGGAATGGTTTACTGATCGTATTCGAATCAGAAGCCTTGATTTTCTTTTTGTCTGGATTAAGTTTTTTGAACACAATCTTTTGGGTTTTGAGACCTTTTGCTCATATCTGAAGCATATATATGTGGTTTCTATTAACCCGCCCTGGCTTTCGATGAACAAGTCACCAGCATATGACAATATTGATACTTGGAAGGTTTGACTTCTATGTTTTGGGTTATCACCCTTACTGCACAGGTATCATAAGTCGGCAGTACGATTCAATATCATAGGTATAATATTGTTTATACATGATTATGTTTAAGCCGACCCTGGTTTTTGACGTTAAGTCGCCAGGGCATATGTTGTTTAAACTCTATGCAGGATTTGTAGAACTATGACTTATATTAAGTTCAAGATCATCATCCAAATTGATGTTTCAAAAGGGGTATCCATTCTGGATTTTCTCAAAGGCTATAAGCCATCGGGTTATTAAAATTCCGGCTTACCATGAATGTGCATTAAGTCGCCATCGGCCAAGAGCCGCCGAGTATTTAAACTCCGGATTTACTTGTCAACTGATAAGGTATTCACATCTTTCATAGCCAAACTTGGCTGGATTGTCATGATGATATTGAATGATTAAGGTTTTCAAACTGGGTTATATTATTCAAATCTTTAATAGCCAACATGGCTGGATTTTTATTATGTTTGTCAATAACCAATATTACGATTGAGGTTTTCAAAGTCGCTTCAGTGCAATGGATATTATTTTATCAATGGATATAATTTATTCTACAATGGAAGGAATAGTCCCGAGTGGCTGCAGGCTTACGACCCGGCACTTAGGGGCTGCATTATTCAGATTGAGATTATATCAAATATGCAAGTCCCATGTCACTGCCAGCATGCACCATGGCACTTGGGGGCTAATGCAAAGTCATTTTTTGGCTCACTTTATTGAAAATCTGACTCATCACATTGTAATGAGCCAGCCCTTGGGGGCTACCAATTGCTCCTGTAAAAAATTTAAGGTACACAAGCCTCAGTCCATTATATTGAAGGATCCACTTCTCAGTTGATAAAGCACAAGGCTCTTAACCTTGTGGACGTGGGTTCAAGCCCCATGATGGGGGTTACATCATATGATATTATTGTCAATGAAGTATAAATAAAGTCCCAGCTCAGTATTATCTTACTAAGCTGGCTCTTGGGGGCTACACGTTGCTGCTCGAAATCTACATGATCATATCTACAAAGTCCCTGCTCATTATTGCATAATGACCCGGCCCTTGGGGGCTACACTGGTTGAAATTTTTATGAGCATCAGGCAATTATAAGTCCCAGGTTGCTGCAAGCATGACAACCCGACACTTGGGGGCTACGTATATGGAGTATTCAGTATTTACTAGTGACTGAGATGAACAACATGCATTTCTTCAAAGTGGCAGTATTTATATTGAAGCAAGTCTTAAAGCCATCACTTTGTTCCGCTCAAGACTTGGGGGCGACAGGTAATACGGATATATGGGAGAAAAAAATCTTAAAATTCTCAGTTTTGAGTAAACTAGATTGACCCGGCGTCACCAATAACTATGACCCGGCGTCGACAACAATTATGACCCGATGCTATCAATATTTACAAACCGGTTATTTTTGCAATGATAAACCAGCAAGTTCTACAAGCTGGCTGAAAGTCAGATGAGTTTTTTTAGACCAATATTTTTTAAACTAGCACTTTGGAAGCCGATTCAAGTGGATTATTTCTTACAATATTTCTCTATAAAGATACCAATGTCTGCAAATTGACTCTGAAGCTGGCCTATTGACCCGGATTTCTCAAAAGAAGTATCTGGATTTTTTACATTGACAAAATTGAAACATATCTGCTAAGGAAGATTTACTATGAGATCACGGACATGTATATATCAACAAGGAAATGACAAGGACTTTAGGATGATCAGGTGCCGACTTATAAGAACTTTTAACCCGGAACACAATCTGTCAAATTTGTTCTTGTGTTTGTTTTACAGGATCAGTTTAACATGGATAAATCCAAATTAAACTGGGGGCTAATGTCGGGGATATACCCCACGGTATGACCCAGCGGAATCATGACCCGGTCGAGCTTGGCGATTCACCAGAGACCTGGCTGGAGCTTGGCGACTCACTGGCGATCCGCCCGGACATGGCGGTTTACATGTAACCCGCCTGGACATTGTGACTCACTGGAGACCCGGCGGGTGGATCAGACGGACGACACGGCCCAAGGCCCAGCAGGCCGGCTTATACTCTGGTGGGCCGGCTTAAGAGAAAAGGCATAAGGAATATTCTCCTACAAAGGAAGCAAGACAAGGACTCCACTTGTAATAGATTAATCCTAATCCTACTAGGACTAGTCATGTAACCCGTCCCTTCAACATATATAAGGAGGGGCAGGGCACCCCAAGAGGGACAGAAAATAATCTCTAGGGCTAGACACAAAGAGCCGGTTTACCGGCGACTCCTTCATGACCATAATGAGACCTAACCACAAACAGCATGTAGGGTTATTACCGGATGATGTTTCCCGGGGCCCGAAGCTGTCTAAATCTTCATCTTGCATGTTGCGTCTCTCGATTCCAATCAACCCCTTCAAGCTACCGCATAGATGTGTTGGCCTCGCGACTAAGTCCTGACACTAAGGACATCTGCCGTGACAATTCCATGACACTACCTGTGTCGTGTTATCAAGACCATGTATTTCTTCAATAGGTGATGGATTTAAATTATGAATTTCTTCAACAGGTGGTAAATTAAGACCATTTATTTCTTCAATAGGAGGTAAATTCTTGACATCTTCAGCTTTAATACCCTTTTCTTTCATAGATTTCTTTGCCTCTTGCATATCTTCAGGACTGAGAAATAGAACACCTCTTTTCTTCGGAGTTGGTTTAGGAATAGGCTCAAGAGCTGGCTCAGAAAGTGTCCAATTATTTTCATTTGTCAACATAATATTCAACAGAATTTCAGCTTCATCTGGTGTTCTTTCCCTGAAAACGGAACCAGCACAACTATCCAGGTAATCTCTGGAAGCATCGGTTAGTCCATTATAAAAGATATCAAGTATTTCATTTTTCTTAAGAGGATGATCAGGCAAAGCATTAAGTAATCTGAGAAGCCTCCCCCAAGCTTGTGGGAGACTCCCTTCTTCAATTTGCACAATATATATATATCCTGGGGACTACGCACACAACCAGGATCAAGAGAATTAAACCATATCTTAGCATCACCCTTTAATGAGAACTAAAATATTTTAAGGATATAAAAGTGGCGAGTTCTCTCATCATTATTGAACAGGGTGGCTATGTCATTTAATTTAGTAAGATGTGCCACAACAGTTTCAGATTCATAGCCATAAAAAGGATCAGATTCAACAAAAGTAATTATATCAGGATCAATAGAGAATTCATAATCCTTATCATTAACAAAGATAGGTGAAGTAGCATAAGCAGGATCATATTTCATTCTAGCATTCAGAGTTTTTTGTTTAAGCTTAGCTAATAATTTCCTAAGACCAATTCTATCATTGCATGCAAGAAAGTCTCTCTTAGTTTCTTCAATCATAACATAGCCCTCAGGCACAACAGGCAATTCATATTTATTAGGAGAGCCTTCATCATCACTTTCATCAATATTATCAGTTTCAATAATTTCATTCTCTCTAGCCCTAGCAAGTTGATCATCAAGAAATTCACCAAGTGGCGTAGTAGTATCAAGCATAGAAGTAGTTTCATCATAAGTATCATGCATAGCAGAAGTGACATCATCAATAATATGCGACATATTCGAATTAATAGCATAAGAAGGTTTAGGTGTTGCAAGCTTACTCAAAACAGAAGGTGAATCAAGTGCAGAGCTAGATGGCAGTTCCTTACCTCCCCTCGTAGTTGAGGGATAAATTTTTGTTTTCACGTCTTTCAAGTTCTTCATAGTGACCATCAGATATAAATCCCAGGTGACTCAAAGAATAGAGCTATGCTCCCCGGCAACGGCGCCCGCAAATAGTCTTGATAACCCACAAGTATAGCGGATCGCAACATTTTTTGAGGGTAGAGTATTCAACCCAAATTTATTGATTCGACACAAGGGGAGCCAAAGAAAATTCTCAAGTATTAACAGTTGAGTTGTCAATTCAACCACACCTGGATAACTTAATATCTGCAGCAAGGTATTTAGTAGCAAAGTAATATGATTGTAGTGGTAATGGTGGCAAAAGGTAACGATAGCAAAAGTAATATTTTTGGTGTTTTATAGTGATGATAACAATAGCAACGGAAAAGTAAATAAGCGAAGAACAATATGTGAAAAGCTCGTAGGCATTGGATTGGTGATGGAGAATTATGCTGGATGTGGTTCATCATGTAACAGTCATAACATAGGGTGACACAAAACTAGCTCCAATTCATCAATGTAATGTAGGCATGTATTCCGAGTATAGTCATACGTGCTTATGGAAAAGAACTTGCATGACATCTTTTGTCCTACCCTCCCGTGGCAGCGGGGTCCTATTGGAAACTAAGGGATGTTAAGGCATCCTTTTAATAGAGTACCGGGCCAAAGCATTAACACATGGTGAATACATGAACTCCTCAAACTATGGTCATCACCGGGAGTGGTCCCGATTATTGTCACTTCGGGGTTGCCAGATCATAACACATAGTAGGTGACTATATACTTGCAAGATAGGATCAAGAACTCTCATATATTGATGAAAACATAATAGGTTCAGATCTGAACTCATGGCACTCGGGCCCTAGTGGCAATCATTAAGCATAGCAAAGTCATAGCAACATCAATCTCAGAACATAGTGGATACTAGAGATCAAACCCTAACAAAACTAACTCGATTACATGATAAATCTCATCCAACCCATCACCGTACAGCAAGCCTACGATGGAATTACTCACGCACGGTGGTGAGCATCATGAAATTGGTGATGGAGGATGGTTGATGATGACGACGGCGACGAATTCCCCTCTCCGGAGCCCCGAACGGACTCCAGATCAGCCCTCCCGGGAGAGTTTAGGGCTTGGCTGTGGCTCCATATCGTAAAACGCGATGAATCCTTCTCTCTGATTTTTTTCTCCCTGAACATGAATATATGGAGTTGGACTTGAGGTCGGTGGAACTCTAGGGGGCCCACGAGGCAGGGGGCGCGCCCCCACCCTCGTGGCTAGGGTGTGGGCCCCCTGGCCTTGATTCTTTGCCAGTATTTTTTATTATTTCCAAAAATAATCTCCGTGGAGTTTCAGGTCATTCCGAGAACTTTTGATTCTGCACATAAATAACACCATGGCAATTCTGCTGAAAACAGCGTCAGACTGGGTTAGTTCCATTCAAATCATGAAAGTTAGAGTCCAAAACAAGGGCAAAAGTGTTTGGAAAAGTAGATACGATGGAGACGTATCACCTAGCCCCCCCCCCCTAAGATTGTGGGATACTCTCTTCTTCAATTTGCACAAAGTTAAATATTTCCCTTAAAGCAGCTTGTTTCTTACGAGCGGGGAAATATTTTGCAGAGAAGTAGTAAATCATATCCTGGGGACCACACACACAACCAGGAGCAAGAGAATTAAACCATAACTTAGCATCACACTTTAATGAGAAAGGAAACAATTTGAGAATATAGTAATAGCGAGTTTTTTTCCTCATGAGAAAATAGGGTGGCTATATCATTAAATTTAGTAAGACGTGGCACAACAGTTTCAGATTCATAACCGTAGAAAGGATCAGATTCAACCAAAGTAATTAACTCAGGTTTGACAGAGAACTCATAATCCTTATCAGTAACAAAGATTGGCGAAGTAGCAAAAGTGGGATCATATTTCATTTTAGCATTCAAAGACTTCTCTTTCAGCTTTGCTAACAGTTTTTTAAGATCTTCTCTATCATTGCAAGCAAAGAAGTCTCTAGAAGTTTCTTCATCCATAACATAACCCACAAGTACAATAGGCAATTCATATCTAGGGGGAGAATCATAATCTTCAATTTCAATAATATCACCATTTTCAGTAATTTCATTCTCTCTAATCCTAGCAAGTTGTTCATCAAGAAATTCACCTAGTGGCACAGTATTATTAAGCAGAGAAGTAGTTTCATCATAAGCATCATGCATAGCAGAAGTGGCATCATCAATAACATGCGACATATCAGAATCAATAGCAGGTGTAGGTGTCGCAAGTTTACTCAAAACAGAAGGAGAATCAAGTGCAGAGCTAGATGGCAGTTCCTTACCTCACTACCGCAGGATGCTGCTAACGCGACAGTACGATCAGAGACCCTTTGACGAAACTGTGTGCGATGCATTAATCACAAATGGGGATGTAATACTCCAAAAGGTGCCGAAGACAACGAAGACCCCGTTGACACAACTAATGAAAAAGATGAACAGGAAGATGGGCAGGTTAGCATTGGTAAACAGGCCACGCACGAAGACTCAGAGGACGGAAGTTATCTTCCGCTCTCTGAGGATGAGGTGAGCCTTGGCACCGATGATATCATCGTGCTTGAGGAACCTCTGGAGCAGGAGAACTCCAAGCGCCAGCTCATAGCCACTGCAAGGAGCCTGAAAAAGAAGAAACATCAGCTTCAAGCTGATCAATATCTGCTCAATGATAAATGGACCGATCTTCTAGTAGCCGAAGAATACGGCCTCAAGCGCCCAACCAAAAGTTACCCAAAGCGCAAATTGCTACCTCAGTTTGACGAGGAAGCACCGGAATACATACCACCATCGTATAATGCAGCTGACCGACCACCACGTGGTTGGGACAAAATAGCAACTCACGCCGAACACCAGCCCGCCCTGCCTCATCGCACAGGTAGGGGTAAATTAGCCCTCGGCCATACATATGACCTCGGGCAAAACCTGAACAATAAAGCAGGACATACAAGATCAATCTACGGATCTCGAGGGCGTGCCTCGACACGCGACGACGGTCACCTATTCAGACGTGACAAACTTAGTCATGCGCGGGCTGAAAACCGCAGATGGACTCCATGAGAGCTACGCCGCAATATAGCCCGATATAGAGGCGCCGCATACCCTCATTGCTTCGCTGATGATGTCATGGATCATGAATTCCCAGAAGGGTTCAAACCCGTGAATATAGAATCATACGATGGAACCACGGACCGCGCGGTGTGGATCGAAGACTTCATTCTCCACATTCATATGGCCCGCAGCGATGACCTCCACGCCATCAAATACCTCCCTTTAAACCTCAAGGGGCCATCTCGGCACTGGTTAAACAGCCTGCCTGAAAATTCTATTGGCAACTGGGAGGACTTGGAAGAAGCCTTCCTCGACAACTTCCAAGGTACATATGTCCGGCCACCAGACGCCGATGACTTAAGCCACATAGTTCAACAACCTGGAGATTCTGCCAGGAAATTCTGGACTAGGTTCTTAACTAAAAATAACCAAATCGTCGATTGTCCGGACGCTGAAGCCCTAGCAGCCTTCAAACACAGCATCCGCAACGAATGGCTCACTCGCCACCTCGGCCAAGAAAAGCCAAAATCCATGGCGGCCCTCACGGCACTCATGACCCGATTTTGTGCGGGCGAGGACAGTTGGTTGGCCCGTAGCAAAAACAATGCAAGCGACACCGGCACCCCTGAAGTTAAAAATAACAAAGACAAGTCGCGACGCAACAGATACAAGCGTCGAAACAGCAGTGATAACACCGAGGATATGGTGGTCAATGCCGGATTCAGTGGCTTTAAGTATGGTCAGCGGAAGAAGCCATTCCAAAAGAACAATTCGGACCATCCAGCTTGGACCGCATACTTGATCGTCTGTGCCAGATTCATGGCACCCTGGACAAACCACCCAATCATACAAATAGAGATTGTTGGGTTTTTAAACAGGCCAACAAATTAAACACCGAGAACAGGGAAAAAGGATCGCAAAGCGAGGACGATGACGAAGAGCCCCGGCAACCGAACACAAGGGGACAAAAGAGGTTTCCCCCTCAGGTCAAAACGGTGAACATGATATACGCTACCCACGTAGCCAAGAGGGAGCGCAAGCGCGCGCTCAGGGACGTCTACGCGATAGAGCCAGTCGCCCCAAAATTTAATCCATGGTCGTCATGCCCGATCACTTTTGATCGTCGGGATCATCTGACCAGTATCCGTCACGGTGGTTTAGCCGCACTGGTCCTAAACCCAGTAATTGATGGGTTCCACCTGACTCGCGTCCTTATGGACGGAGGCGGCAGCCTCAATCTGCTCTATCAGGATACAACGCAAAAAATGGGCAGTAACCCATCACAGATCAAGCCCATCAGTCATACCAGGTGTAGAAGCCCACTGTACGGGCTCAATCACACTAGAGGTTGTCTTTGCATCTCCGGACAACTTCTGAAGCGAGGAGTTAATCTTCGATATCGTCCCCTTCCGCAGCGGCTATCATGCACTGCTTGGACGAACTGCGTTTGAGGGAGTCCTGGATTAGGGGATCTCCGGATAGCCGGACTATATCCTTTGGCTGGACTGTTGGATTATGAAGATATGAGATTGAAGACTTCGTGCCGTTTCCGGATGGGACTCTACTTGGTGTGGAAGGCAAGCTAGGCAATACGGATATGTATATCTCCTCCTTTGTAACCGACCTTGTGTAACCCTAGCCCCCTCCGGTGTCTATATAAACTGGAGGGTTTTAGTCCGTAGGACAACATACAATCAGGCCATAGGCTAGCTTCTAGGGTTTAGCCTCTGTGATCTCGTGGTAGATCAACTCTTGTAATACTCATATCATCAAGAACAATCAAGCAGGACGTAGGGTATTACCTCCATCAAGAGGGCCCAAACCTGGGTAAACATCGTGTCCCCTGCCTCCTGTTACAATCCGCCTTAGACGCATAGTTCGAGACTGTCACAGTCCTAGTATAATGTTTGTAATTAGTTGCACAAGCATCCATGCATCATGTCTAAATTTCTTTGAAAGTTGAAATGGGGATTGGTGAAACCCTAGCATCAAATGAATTCAACTAGGTTCAATAAAAATATTTTCAATGAACCCAAATGCCCTTTAGAAAAGTTCATGATTTTTTTAAAGGTGAAAACCTCTGCCAAAAATGATGCACATATTTCTAGGCCATTCTGGATTTTTGACTTAAATCATAAGGTATTTGACTTTGGGCATTTAAATGTTATAATTATCTTAAATGCGCAAATAATTCTGGAAACAGTTGAGGGCTATTGTAAATATTTCAGAAGGTGCCCACAATTATTTTCAGGATTTTTAGAAGTGCTCTGGTATTTTTTAATAAAGCCCAAACAACTACAGAAAAATAGAAAACAAAAAGAGATAAAAGGGGAGAGAGAGAGAGAGAGAGAGAGAGAGAGGAAACTACCTGGGCCCCCTTCCTGCAGCCGCACCAGCCCAACTCCTATTCTGGCCCAGCCCACCAGGGGCTCCCCCTGTCGTCTTCCACCTCCTGCCAGTGGACAGTAGGGCGTGTGCCCGACGCGCGCCGGCACACGCCGGACACCTCCACTTTGCCTGCCTGTCTCCTCACCACCTCGAAGCGCCCAGAGGATGCCACACAACCTCCCCGACCGCCTCGACCTCTCCCCCGTGCTCCTCCCCATCCTCTGCTCTCCCCCGCGCCACACCCGAGCGCTACCGTCGCCGCCGTCCGCCGTTGCCGCTCCCTGAGCCATTCCCTCGCCCCTCTGACGTGCCCAAGAGCTCTGCCTCGATGTCCTCGACCTCCTCGCTCCGCCACTCGACGTCGGGCGCGCTCCTCTGGCCTCACCGAGCCCGTCCCCGACTGCCGTCGCCGGAGATCCCCCTCGCCGCCTCGCTTAGCTCCGACCTCCTCCGAGCCCACTTTGATGGCCGTCACAATCGCCGTGAGCCACTGACTCTTCTCCCTCCCTCCGTTTTTCGTCCCGCACGCCATAGCCGACGCGCAACTTGCGCCTGACCGCCGGCCGCCTCCCCGAGCTCGTTCCCGACGAGCTCCGGCCTCCCTAGCCATTGCTGCTTGCTGCGCTGGATGCGGGAGAGCTCCGACACCCCGTGGGTGCTCTCCGCCGCTCATTTGGGAGTCGGGAGAGCGAACCTGAGCCCCTCCTCCCAACCTATCATCGCCGGCGTCGAGCCACCAGCGAGTTAGCCTCAGTTGACCAGGGGGTTGACCTCCCTTGGGTCTATGACATGCGGGCCCTGTCCAGCTAATTAACCTAGTTTAGGCTTAAACCTAATTAGTTTAACCTAGGTTAGTGTTAACTAAGTTTAGTTAGTTTAGGTAGCAACTGACACACGGGACCCACACGTCAGGTTTGACCTAGACCAGATCCATTGAACTGCTGAGGTCAGCATGACATAATGCTGATGCAGTAAACCTTTTCTGGGATTTTAAATAAATCATAAATGATTTATTTAACTTAGAAAATGTTTAAAACTTCTAAAATTCATAGAAAATAAACCGTAACTCCAAATGAAATAATTTGTATTTGAAAAATGATCAGAAAAATCCAATCTATCCATCTGTGGCATTTTCATGCATGTTAGAACAACTTATAGTTGCTGATTTTGACAAATCAATAAATGGCATTTGAAATGCCTTACATGGAGTTTGAATTTGAACCTTTGGTTCAAACCAACTTCATTTAATCTGGTTGCTAGAAACATTAGCCCAAACACCAGCATTTTGCCATGTCTTGATCATGCATCATATTGTGCATTGCATTGATTGTATTTCCTTCTGTGTTGCCGGTAATTGTCCCCTCTCAATAGACGACGTTCCGACGATGAGTTTGATGACACCGATGAAGAACTATACTGTCTTCAGAAGTGCAAGGCAAGCAAAACCCCCTTGTTCATTCCGATACAATCCCACTCTCTCATTCCTGTTCTCTTTTACTGCATTAGGACAACAATGATTCAAATGTTACATGCTGCGGTAGTTGAACTCCTTTCCTCTGCATGACCTGTCATTGCCACAGTAAATAAATGAAACCCACCAGCATGAGTAGGAATTGTTTGAGCCATGATGTGCCTACTCATGCATGCTTGTTGTCATGCCTGCTACTCCTTAGAGTTGAGTCAGGTCTGATTCATCGGGAATGAATTGGAACGTGGTGAACATGTCCTACCATTGAGAGCTAAGTGTGTGAACATGATTTGGTAAAGGTAGCGGTGAGAGGCCATGTAGGAGTACATGGTGGGTTGTCTCATTGCAGCCGTTCTCAGGAACTGAGTTCTGTGTTTGTGATCCATGAACAGTTACTACCACACATTGGGTTCCGGTAACTTGGCCCCTCTCGGCTTATTAATCAACTCAATCTCTATCCAGGAGTTGCAACTAGTTTCTGGTGTTTGTAGGTAGTGTTAATAGTCTACCAAGTGGCACTCGGTACAGGTGGGCTTGGGATAGACTAGGCACAGTGGCACGGTGTAGCAAGTGGCAGCCGGATGGTGGGCTTGGGAACCCTGCACACATCGTCTGGAGCCGTGGGCAACACCCTGGCCGGATCTCCTTGCGGATGGAGCCCGAATAGGCGATAAACCTGGACGAGAGACTTGTGTGGTTAGTCAGGTCGTGGCCGACTCCCTCGCCAGGCTTCCGCTTGAAGGTTGCCAAGGTACACGACGTGTACATGGTGGTAAGTGGCGAGTGTGTGTGTGAAGAAGTACACCCCTGCGGGGTTATCATTATCAATTCAAATAGCCGGATTCCTCAGATATGGAAACTTGGACCCCTTGCATCGTTCATAGACAAGTGAAAGTGGATACTCTAAAATGCGCAAGATAAGCGTAAGTGCTATGGATGGCGTTCTCGTAGGGAGACGGGAGCAGATCCATAGTGGTGTATTGATATGGTGAATTTGTGGACTTGTGTGCGCCACTGCAAAAGAGTTACTTGCGTCGTAGTTCAGGATAGCCACCTAGTCAAAGCTGGCTTGCTGCAGTTAAACCCCACCATCCCTTTGTTGATAATGATACATATGTAGTTAGTTCTAATGTAAGTCGCCGAGTACATTTCTACTCATGTTTGCTTAATTTATGTTTTTGCAGAGAGACTTCAGTCTCGCTAGTAGTTCTGCGTGGACTTCGACGTTTAGCTTGATACCTCAGCTACGATCTTGTGCCCTCGGCAGGATCTGGTAGATAGTCAGGCTTCTCAGCCTTTTCCATTTGTAGAAGTCTGTACTCAGACATGTTAAGCTTCCGCATGTCCTTTGACTTGTATGCTCTGAATGTTGGGTCATAAGACCCATGTTTGTATTATCTGGCTCTTCGAAGCCAAATGAATAAATACTTGAGTCGTAGAGTTATGTTGTGATGCCATATTGTATTTACACATATCAGGCATATTGTGTGTATGATTGAAATGCTTGGTATGTGTGGGATCCGACAACCTAGTTGTTCATCCTTGGTAGCCTCTCTTATGGGGAAATGTAGTCTTGTGCTTCCATGAGCCATAGTAGTCCGCTACAGCCCGGTTCACCAGAGTCCTGCTAGCCCAGCACTACTGCTTCGGAACACTTAGACTGGCCGACATGTGATTCACTTCGTTCCTATGTCTGTCCCTTCGGGGAAATGTCACACGGTGACATCCAGAGTCCTGCTAGCCTGCTACAGCCCGGGTTCCCGGAGTCCTGTTAGCCCAGTTGCTAGAGCGCAGATTCACATGCTGCTGACCGACATGCTCGATGTTGATTCATGTATGCCTGTCCCTGTAAGTTAGTGCCACTTTGGGTTCACGACTAGTCATGTCGGCCCGGGTTCTCTGTCATATGGACGCTAGCGACACTATCATATACGTGAGCCAAAAGGCGCAAACGGTCCCGGGCCATGGTAAGGCGACACCCGTGGGGATACCGTGCGTGAGGCCGCAAAGTGATATGAGGTGTTACAGGCTAGATCAGTGTGACTTAGAATTGGGGTCCTGACAGCGTTGGTATCAAAGCCTGACTGCCTGTAGGATTACCAAGCCAAGATGGTCGAAGTCGTGTCTAGAAATGCTTTAGTTATATAAGGGAATTGATTGTGGATGGGAACGTAAGGCTCTTTTTACTCCTTATCCTCATGACCTTCTGATCCGAGTCATCTTATCTTTTCTACGAGGTTAAGAACTAGGCTTCTCTTCTATCTCTCAGGATGACGTGTTACTAAACCGTAGTTGCCTAGGATTGTTGAGTTCAAGCCTCGGTTTAGTTCCTACTACTTCCATATGTTCATAGCTGGCCTGAGAACCTTGAGTTTGTGATGTTGAGTGGCTATGCCACCATTTTTGTAGGTTGTCTCAAATCTTTTTGAGCAATTACAGCCGTTATGCTATCTGAGTCATCCCAGGTCTCTAAATAGTCTGATGCATTTGCAAATCCTTTCTTTTCGTTCCCGATATCCTTTTTGGTTAGAATAAGCACACTAACCAGTACGTTGAGGTACTCTATTGCCTCGGTATATATGTTGGGGCTATTATTATGACCCTAGGTGTTTTAGGGAGTCACCTAGTAATCTAGCCATGTTTTGTGTTCCCGGTGTGATGATTCTGGCCACCATTCTCAAAAGCATCCCGTGATGCCATTTAGTAGTAGGTATTCTACTCCTGGGTTCTTGAACCAAGATCCACTCTACTTACCTCGTGTTGATAGTGTTGCTTGAACCTTTAGGATAGTATTAATCTTTGTGATAGTCTTCGAGGTCTGTGGTATATCATTCTTCCAAATACCATGAACCATCATGGTAGAAGTTCTTTTGAACCAAAAGATCACAACCAGGGGGCTCTTGAGGAGTACTCCATTCATATTGTGAATCTGCCAGTCCCTTTTCTTCTGCATGGGTTATCCGGAAGAATTATGTTGAACTTGTTCGACATACTAATATGTGCATCCATAACTCAGAAAATCATATGTTCTTTGAGTTGTCCCTCATTAGTTGTTTTCTAACCTCCGACTATCAATTTGTAGTCAGGAGTAGTCGTGCATTCGTGTTATCGATGCCTATTATTCTTGTGGTCCGACAAGCCATTCTATTCCAGAATGACTAGGAGAAACAAACTCCAGCACCTCATCCATTTCTTGGACTGGTAAAAGTAGTTGTATTTCATAGATCAAAATGCGAATCCAGCTTTTGCTCTGTTCTACCTTGGAGTGTTACCATCTTTATGTCAAGAATGTCATGAGAATTGCACCACCTCTTATGAATTCTTGACGCGGTGATATTTCTCGCCATCATTCTTCATTCCTCGGTCCCGTGTTATTGTAGCCAAAATGCCGACAAGTGAATAGTGATGTGTGAAATCAATACTCTGAGGAACTCGTTGCTTTGTAGTAAATGGACAATATTCTCATTCTTAGAGTGTTGATTATTAAATCATCATCCTAAGATTGATCGTGCTACCTAGTCCTTATTTCTGGTGCACTCTTCGATCCATGAGTTGGGATTGTGTCAATCCCGCACTCTTTCGATCATATCATCTTGCTCTGAAAAGCAAGATTGTTCTTGAGCTTAGAGTCATATCGGTGGTTCGTGATTTTCCAAATATCTTCACGGAAGTATTACCAGGTTGTCACCTGACCGCTATGTTGAGTTCGTGGTCATGTTGGTTTTCCTCCAAACCACCCATTCTCCAATATTCTGTGTTGGATACCCTGAACTAGTCGGTTGAGCTAAACAACAACTTGTAGAGTTGGAAGATGAAAGCTTTTCCCACTTAGTTCATTTCGGAAGGGATATCCTTGTGTTGTGTGTGTGTTGAAGAAAGATGATATCTTCATCGATTGATCCTCGTGATCAGTTCTTGAATCTATCATCTTGTCCAACCTTGATTTTTGTGTGGGCTATCCTCAAATCAAATTAGAACCAACGATATTCGTAATGTTGTCTACTCGTGGTTGACTCCCCGAGCATACACCATTACATCTTTTGGTCTGACCAATGCTATCACCGTGTTCACTTAATTGTGGGATTCCATCTATATGGAAGCCTGGATGGATTGTTGTTGAGCTCATTGACAACATTTTCATCTTGTCCATGATTCATGTTGAACATCTAATATTAGTGTTGGAAACTTTTGAAAGCATTTTTCTTTGTGCTAGCTCATGAAGTTTATGTTCTGATGGAAGAAGTGACTTTCCCTAATTCATGTGCATTTGATGCAAGTTGCCGCCATGAATTTGAGAAACATTTGTTTTGCTTCCTCTGGAATCATTCCAAGTCAGTCATGCATATGTGCGAAGTATTATATGGTTTGGAGACTTGCAACCTCCATTCTATATGTATTCCTAGCACACCAAGCCACTGATTGATTTGTTCAGGAAAAATGAGTCTGTTGTGCTAATCCTAGGTCATGCACATGACTTCGTTATCCCCAATGATGGTTCCCAACCAAAACTCGGTAGTGTATCGTTGTAAGACTACTATGTGGTCATGCTTGTCTTGGACAATGTGTTCACGTGTATGTAGCAGAGCCAGCTCATGTTTTGGAGCTTGCTATCGTAGTTCATCTCCCGAGAATCTCGCAACGTCATCTCGTTGATTTGTGTTGCAAGCTTTCTTTTCCAGACATGTTGTCTGAAATATCCTGTTGCCTACCAGATCTGAATCCCAGGAAGATATAATGGTTGGAACATTCCCAGCATTTGCATTTGGCTTCCAGCTTGCACCTGCCATTGTTCCATTGTGCTATGGTCTGCACTTTCAGTAATTGTTATTCAGGGTCATCTTCAAAAGTAGGCTTGCCATGGGTCCCTTCCATTTCCGGTGATAAGCAAAGATCATCCATTACGTTGTCTTCAACAAGGTAGTCCACATCATCCATTCCACTCTAGGTATGCCATCCCTTCTTACTCCGCCAAATGATTGTTGTGATTTACCTTAGGTTGGTATAAGAGTTTCAATGATCTCTGAATCAAAAGTAATTCTTTTTGCCACTTAAGGGAATATTTCTGCAAGTCACCTTCCCTAAGGTGCCATTATGGGATCATGGCAGATAACTCCTCGTTATCTTGAATCCATGCACCATCTTTTTCAGCGTGGAATTGTGCTTATCAACTTGAATCTTCGTTCTCTGTTTCACTCCATCCCTCTGGATGTATGTTTCATGTCTTAGCTCGAGAGATGTCCAACATCTCATTCCGTGAGTTGATAGTGAGTTGCTCGATCTTTAAGAAGATCGACTCCTATAGAGTTTCTTCTGTCGTCATCGTGTTGGATGAAGATCCCAAAAGCAAAGATGACAAGATCAATTTGAAGCGATGAATCAACGATCTTATGAAGTGCAACCTGGATCATGAAGATTGTGTTAGATTTGTGTCCCCTCTGTCCTCTTACCTCACGTCCTGATTCTCAGGACGATATTCTTGTTTAGTGGGGGTGAGTTGTCACAGCCCTAGTATAATGTTTGTAATTAGTTGCACAAGCATACATGCATAATGTCTAAATTTCTTTGAAAGTTGAAATGGGGATTGTTGAAACCCTAGCATCAAATGAATTCAACTAGGTTCAATAAAAATATTTTCAATGAACCCAAATCCCCTTTAGAAAAGTTCATGATTTTTGTTAAAGGTGAAAACCTCTGCCAAAAATGATGCACATATCTCTAGGCCATTCTGGATTTTTGAATTAAATCATAAGGTATTTAACTTTGGGCATTTAAATGCTATAATTATCTTAAATGCACAAATAATTCTGGAAACATTTGAGGGCTATTGTAAATATTTCAGAAGGTGCCCACAATTATTTTCAGGATTTTTAGAAGTGCTCTGGTATTTTTAATAAAGCCCAAACAACTACAGAAAAATAGAAAACAAAAAGAGCTAAAAGGAGAGAGAGAGAGAGAGAGAGAGGAAACTACCTGGGCCACCTTCCTGCAGCTGCACCAGCCCAGCTCCTATTCTGGCCCAGCCCACCAGGGGCTCCCCCTGTCGTCTTCCACCTCCTGCCTGTGGACAAGAGGGCATGTGCCCAACGCGCGCTGGCACGCGCCGGCCACCTCCACCTTGCCTGCCTGTCTCCTCACCGCCTCGAAGCGCCCAGAGGACGCCACGCAACCTCCCCGGCCGCCTTGACCTCTCCCCTGTGCTCCTCCCCATCCTCTGCTCTCCCCCGCGCCACACCCGAGCACTACCGTCGCTGCCGTCCGCCGTTGCCTCTCCCTGAGCCATTCCCTCGCCCCTCTGACGTGTCCAAGGGCTCCGCCTCGACGTCCTCGACCTCCTCGCTCCGCCACTTGACGCCGGGCGTGCTCCTCTGGCCTCACCGAGCCCGTCCCCGATTGCCGTTGCCAGAGATCCCCTCGCCGCCTCGCTCAGCTCCGACCTCCCCCGAGCCCACTTCGATGGCCGTCATAACCGCCGTGAGCCACTGACTCTTCTCCCTCCCTCCGTTTTTCCTCTCGTACGCCGTAGTCGCCGCGCCACATGCGCCTGAACGCGGGCCGCCGGCCCGAGCTCGTTCCCGACGAGATCCGGCCTCCCTAGCCGTTGCTGCTTGCTGCGCTTGATGCGGGCGAGCTCCGGCTCCCCGTGGGTGCTCTCCGCCGCTCATTTGGGCGCCGGGAGAGCAAACCCGAGCCCCTCCGCCCCACTTGTCGTCGCCGGTGTCGAGCCACTGGTGAGTTAGCCTCAGTTGACCAGGGGGTTGACCTCCCCTGGGTCTATGACATGCGGGCCCTGCCTAGCTAATTAACCTAGTTTAGGCTTAAACCTAATTAGTTTAACCTAGGTTAGTGTTAACTAAGTTTAGTTAGTTTAGGTAGCAACTGACACACGGGACCCACACGTCAGGTTTGACCTAGACCAGATCCATTGAACTGCTGAGGTCAGCATGACGTAATGCTGATGCAGTAAACCTTTTCTGGGATTTTAAATAAATCAGAAATGATTTATTTAACTCAGAAAATGTTTAGAACTTCTAAAATTCATAGAAAATAAACCGTAACTCCAAATGAAACAATTTGTATATGAAAAATGATCAGAAAAATCCAATCTATCCATCTGTGGTGTTTTCATGCATGTTAGAACAAGTTATAGTTGCTGAATTCGACAAATCAATAAATGGCATTTGAAATGACTTACATGGAGTTTGAATTTGAACCTTTGGTTCAAACCAACTTCATTTAATCAGGTTGCTAGATGCATTAGCTGTGACGCCCCGAGACCGATGCGCCAGGTGTCTTCCAGTTATTCGATATTGTTGCCATGTCATTCTCTTGCGTGTTGCATTTTATCATGTCATCATGTGCATTGCATCATCATGTTTTCAAAACCTGCATCCGTCCCGGTCTCTTCGTTCCGTCCGTTGTCCGTTCTGAGCCCAGACACACTTGCACGCGCCCGGGCATGTCCGAAATAGTATTTTATAAGTGGCTGGAAAATGCTCTCGGATTGGGTTGAAATTTGGTGTGTGGTCTTATTATAGTGTAGATAGACCGCCTGTCAAGTTTCATCGCATTCGGAGTTCGTTTGATAGCCCAATGGATAACTATAGCGACATTACAGTCGGTCAAACGTCGGATGTTTTTGGTCTCCGGAAACAGTTGTCGGGCCTCCCGCTCTTCTCTTCTCTCAGCTCGAGACCGTCTACACAGCCCACTACCTACCGCTAGGTCCAACCTAACCTCCCTCATCAGCCCGCGACCATCCTCGCGCGCGTGCCCGAAAGCTGTCCCGGACCCGACCCGGACTGTCGCTACCGTTGTGTCCGGATCATCCCCAAACGTCTACAAAACATCTCTGTTTTGTTAATTGGACTTCGTAGCTATTTTATCTGCAACCGTTCGATTTTGATCGGAGGCTCCAGATATCCCCTAACTTTTTTTCACCTGATGTATATTTGGCCCAACCCTAGATCCTAGGTGCTTTGCTCCACGATCCCATCGCGCTGCCTCCACTCCACCTACTCCCCTCCTTCTTGTTTTCAGCGCCAGCCAACCAAAACCAATCCTCTCGACCTCTCCCACCGACTAGCGCCTCCCCTGATCCCCTCGTCCACCTCTTGTAGCCCGAGCACCGGCCGGCCACTGGAGCTCCTCCGCGACCAGCACTCCTAGGCCGGCCTCGCCTCCCTTCTCCTCCTGTCCCCTTCCTCCCTTCGTTCCTCTTCTCTTTCTCACTCTAGCATCTCCCATTCTCTCTGTTCCCGCAGGAGAACGCCATGGAAGCTACAAGGAGCTCAAGCCCTCCGCCTGGCCAAGTTCCGCTGCGCCAAGCCTGCTTCCTCTCCAGCATCGCGCCCGTCGCTGCTGGCCCGTCGCTGTGCCGATTCTCCTCTGCAACGATCAACAGAACCCTCGCCGAAGCCGCCGCCCCTGAGCTCCACCCGCGCCGTCGTTGCCTGGATCCGGCGCCGGTCAGCCGGATCCGCACCGTCTGCACCTCGCCCGCCTTCCTGGGAGCCCGCTGCCGCTCGAGTCCGCGCTGCATCCTCTTCTTCCTCGTGCTACGTCCTCTTCTTTCCCCTGCATCGAGAGGAGCAGAGTGCCGCGTGCAGTCGTGTTGGCCGCAGCCTACTCTAGCGAGGCCCAGCGCGCCCCTTCGTGGCCTGCCCCGCCTCATCCACCGAACTGGGCCAGGGCCAAAAGTGAGCAGCGCCCAACCCCCTCTCCTGTTCCTGTTGGGCCAGGAAGTTTCAGCCCATAGTTTTTTTCCTGTTGCTGTGAATTTAGCTATTTTTCATAGGATTGCTATTTTACAGAAAAGCCCTTGTTGACCATGCATTTAATAACTTCACAACCGTGCATCGGATCAAAATAAATTATATATGAAAGTTGCTTAGATTTTTGTCTAGTTTAATAATATGCAACTTTCATGCATGTTTGAAATGTTTAAAATGTTGTTTGTGTAACTTTGTCCATATGCCATGCTAAAATGGTTTAATTCATAACTAAATAACCGTAACTCGGAATTTAATAAACTTTATATACATTTGGGGTAGAAAAATGCCTAGTTTAACATGGTGGCTTCACTTTGCATGTTTAACAACTCTAAAATGGTGTTTAGGGCAGAACAGTACCAAACCTAATATATGCATATGAGGATTCTTCCGGACTTGTTGCTTGTTGTTCCGGCCTCATTTAAACTTGCCTAGATAGGTAGTTTTCATTTGCTTCACCCTCTTGCCATGCTAACAACTTTTAATATTGTTGTGTACATAAACAAGATCGAACTCAATAAGTCACGTGGTGTTTCGTCAATATGCAACGGAGTCGCATATTGAGCTCCACTTATTTTGTAGGGTTGTTTGTGCAATTTGTCATGCCATGCCTCATTAAACCGGACATGCATCAAACTTGTTTGCGCATCGTGCCATGCTTATGTGATGTTTGTTTACTATGTTTTTTTGCTTCTTTCCGGTGTTGCTTCTTCGCGGTAATCCGGTACCGTTGAGTTGTGATGATCCGTTCGACTACGTCCGTTTTTCTTCTTCTTGGACTCGTTCTTCTTCCTCGCGGGATCTCAAGCACGATGACCATACCCTTGAAATCACTTCTATCTTTGCTTGCTAGTTGCTCGCTCTTTTGCTGTGCCTATGCTGCGATACCTACCACTTGATTATCATGCCTCCCATATTGTTAAGCCGAGCCTCTAACCCACCTTGTCCTAGCAAACCGTTGTTTGGCTATGTTACCGCTTTGCTCAGCCCCTCTTATAGTGTTGTTAGTTGCAGGTGAAGATTGGAGCCTGTTCCATGTTTGGAACATGGATATTTTGTTGGGATATCACAATATCTCTTATTTAATTAATGCATCTATATACTTGGTAAAGGGTGGAAGGCTCGGCCTTATGCCTGGTGATTTGTTCCACTCTTGCCGCCCTAGTTTCCGTCATATCGGTGTTATGTTCCCGGATTTTGTGTTCCTTACACGGTTGGGTTATAATGGGAACCCCTTGATAGTTCACCTTGAATAAAACTCCTCCAGCAAGGCCGAACATTGGTTTTACCATTCGCCACCTAGCCTTTTCTTTCCCTTGAGTCGGCCGGCTCAAGGGTCGTCTTTATTTAAACCCCCGGGCCAGTGCTCCTCTGAGTGTTGGTCCAACCTGTCAGCTGCCGGTGCCCACCAGGGGCAACTCTGGGCTGGCCTACTTGAACCTTGGATAATCCGGTGTGCCCTGAGAAAGAGATATGTGCAGCTCCTATCGGGATTTGTTGGCACATTCGAGTGGCGTTTCTGGTTTAGTTTTACCATTGTCGAGGATGTCTTGTAACCTGGATGCCGAGTCTGATCAGATTGTCTTGGGAGAAGGAATATCCTTCGTTGACCGTGAGAGCTTGTGATGGGCTAAGTTGTGACACCCCTGCAGGGATTGATCTTTCAAAATTCGTGCCCGCGGTTAAGGGCAGATGGGTATTTGTTAATGTCCGGTTGTAGAAAACCTGAAGTTGATCTTAATTAAAACACATCAACCGCGTGTTTTGCCGTGATGGTCTGTTCTTGGCGGAGTCCGGGAAGTGAACACGGTGTTGGAGTTATGCTTGACATAGGTTGTTCTAGGATCACTTCTTGATCATAGTTTTATCGACCGTGCCTTGCCTTGCCCTCTCTTCTCGCTCTCATTTGCGTATGTTTAGCCACCATATATGCTAGTTGCTTGGTGCAGCTCCACCACATACCTTTTACCTTACCCATGAGCTTAAATAGTCTTGATCGCGAGGGTATGAGATTGCTGAGTCCCCGTGACTCACAGATACTTCCAAAACCAGTTTGCAGGTGCTGATGTTATCGAGCAGATGACGCAACCAAGCTCCAAGAGGAGCTCGATGAAGATCTTGTCCTTTGTGTTGTTTCGTTTCTAGTTGATCAGTAGTGGAGCCCAGTTGGGGTCGATCGGGGATCTGTGTAGCACTTGGGGTAGTCTTCTTTTATTTTGGGTTCCGTAGTCGGACCTTGTTTGTATCTGTATGATGTAATGTTGTATTCTTGTATTGTGTGAAGTGGCGATTGTAAGCCAACTATGTATCTCTTTCCCTTATGTATTACATGGGTTGTGTGAAGATTACCTCACTTGCAACATTGCTTTCAATGCGGTTATGCCTCTAAGTCGTGCTTCGACATGTGGGAGATATAGCCGCATCGAGGGCGTTACAAGTTGGTATCAGAGCCTTCCCCGACCTTAAGAGCCCCCCTGCTTGATCGAATCGCTGGTGTTGTTGAGTCTAGAAAAATGTTTTGAGTCATTTAGGAATTATATATATCGGAGAGTAGGAATTCGTTTTACTCCTCAGTCCCTTCGTCGCTCTGGTGAGGCATCCTGACGTAGAGTTTTGACTCTTCTCTTCTCAAATTTCACTGAAATTTTGTTAGGATCACGTGGGTATCTTGGAATCGTTCTGATCGATTTGTGATGAGAACATTGTTCTTGGTGCCTTCTGACATTTAGGGGTTGTGGCACTGTCCCGGGGAGTTGAGCTCCAAGGTGTTGTCGTCACAATTTTATCGTTGCAGTTCTAGAATACCTGAGTTTAGTTTTGTCAACATTGAAAATCTCTTTTATGTAGTTATTGGTGAGATAACCTCGACGCCACCCAGTACTGGGGCGGGAGTTCGGGAGTATTGCCATAACTCGTATAATGGATGCTTTTCGAAGGTTGAGGTAAATGATTTCCGAAGGTTTCTTGGTTATGTGTTAAAGGATGGATACAACTGGATGTAGGATTTGCTAGCTTTGGGTGAGATATTATGCTTCCCCTGTATCCCCAACACCTGATTGCATAACCAGAAAATTTTGGGAGTTTATAAGTGGGAATTCAAGTAACTCTTAGGATATCTTTCCTACAGATGTATGATATGAAATTGGAGTTCGACGTCTAGTGGTCCGCCTATCCACAGTTGGTTTTACAGTGGTCTCGTTGTGTCTTAAAGAGTCCTTGGCTATGCCGACTCGAGGATGCTTCGTATGTCATGTGCACTGCCTTGTACATGATGGTGTTGTACGATCGACCCCGTGTAGGCCCCACCACGAAAACTTCGGACGAAATCTCTATCATATGTTTGTTCCGGCTTATTTTGCAAGCCAATCCTTGTTTTGTTTTGATTGTGGTATTCGAGTTGCTTCGAAGTCAAATGTTGATTCCATACCTTTCCTAAGCGGTGTTCTCATACTCCTATGCGAATACTAATCCTTCTTGATAATCGAGATTGTCATGTCAATCCTTTTCACTGGTGTGTTTCTCTTCAAGTGGTTCCGATCATCTCAACATCTGCAAGATTCAATCTCAGTTTTCTCAACGGTGTTCGTTTCATCCATCCCAAGTTGTCTTTGTTTTCCCACCCTCCCACCCTTTTTCCTTAAGGACTTAGATATCTTAATCAGGTATCAATTTTATTCATGTGAAGACACTTCATTCTTGTCTTTGAATGTTCTTATCCAGTGATTCTCATGAAGATTCTAACGGAGCCTCAAGTTCATCTTTCTTCATTCTTTTCATCTCCGGTGGTTTCAAGTCGAGGTTTTTTGATCATATCATTTTTCCTTGTTTCAAATACCTTCTCAAGCCGGCGCACCTCTTAATCATCCACTTCTCACTATTCAATTGTTCCGGAGTGCTCAAGATATCTCGAAGATTTGTGTTTCCACTCTACATTCGTTCAAGCTCTTTCGAGGATGTTATCTCATTCAAGCCTTTTAAATCAACTGGTGCAATCTCTCCTTCAAATCTTTTCAACGGTGTTTCTCTTGAGTGGGCCCTAACCCACAGGTCTTTTTCCAGGATCTTACCTGACTCTTCTAATTTTCCCAGAGCTTCTCAATTTTTTTCCAAGTTTGACGTAAGAATGAGTTATCATCAGTCAAATGCTTTTCTCCAAGATCTGTCGAATTCTTTTCATCGTTGGCTCAACCTCTTCGTTTTGATTCTTCCGGAGTGTCTAAATAATTCATGGTGGTATTTTCTCATCGTCATTCTCAACATTTGAAGACCAAAGAAGAGTTTTACATCCATATCTTATCTGTTCTCTCAGAGATTCGTGGTTCTAGCTTCATACCAACCTCTCATAATTGTTTTGATTGTGAGAATTCTTTTCACCCATCTGAAGCAATTCAAGAGTCTTCTCAGTTTGATTATCCGGAGTCCATCAATTCAGGTTTATTCATTCTCATATTTCAGTTATCATTCTCCAATCTTACTGGTGCTTCGTTCAAGTGATCTCTAATCAGCTCGTGATCTCTTCGTTCTCATGGATCTAAATTCACTCAAGCATTTTCATTCACTTGTAAATTCTTCCCGGTGTTTCTTTATCTTCTCTTCGTTCATTTTCATTTCTTAAGGTGGTTCTTCCTAGTTTCCTCTTCCTTCGTTATCATATCAATTCACTCATTTTTTTCCAATCCTACCGGTGTTTCATTGAAGACCTTGCCAAGTTGACGCTATATCTATCTTAATCCTTTCTACGGGAATAAGTAGTATGCCAAATCCATTGTTTGTCATCAATTTAAATTGATGAAGGATAAGCATAATGTAATTCTTATTCTTGTTTCATCGAGTTTATTCAATTTCTTTTTCTGGAGTGGTTTATCATATCACATTCTCAGTTTGAGATGCTTTATCTTTTCTTTTCTGGAGTTCCAAGTCTCCACTTTATCTCGTCGCAAAGCTTCATCTAAATCATTACAAGGTTTCACCTTGTGTTTTTAACTTCTCTTTCCTTTCGTTTGTTTATTCTTTTCTTACCAGAGATCATCATGGAGGTTCTACATGATGGTTCATAAAGGATTTAATTCCTTCTTGAAGTGTTCATCAAGATTCTTTTCAAAGGAGCTCAAGTATTCTTCATCTTGCAATCCAGCGTGCAATTGTTTCTACCGTATCATTTTAGGTGGTGCTATGTCATTCTTCATAATTTGAGTTCATGTTTCATGATTCACATGTTGTCAAGAATGAGATATCTTAAATCCATCAATCGCGTCATTGGAGTTATATTGGGTTATTTTTCACCTAAAGCCTTCCCTAAGGATTGTTGCTATTTATGGTGCTTATAAATGACCCAAGTTTGTCATCTACTCTCCCGGTGAAATAAGTTTCTTGTCTCCTTGTGGATATCAATCCAATCTATCGATTCCGTCAGTGGCAGAATTTCAACTCAGCTTGAGATGCTCTCCATAAGCCCACTACAAGCTTACTCTTTTTCGTTGTTGGTTTTCCAACAATTCCGTTCGTCCCGTCTCGTAAGTATGCCTTTTCAAGCTCTTTTGTGGCAGAAGTTGGCACTTTCTTCTCCATTCTTTTATTTCAATTGTCTATCTTCTATTTCTTTCTTCCGGAGGCATTGTGATGTTTCTCTCTTCAACCCATCTTTTGTTTTTTCAGGATCGTGTTCTTTTCTTGGTTTATCCATTTAACCGGAGTGTTGTGTCCCTTTGCTCAAGCTCTTTCATTTTATCAAGTTTTTGCCTTCCGTTTCAACCGGAGTGCTGTCCAAATTTGTTCTTCCTTGAAACTCTTCCCTACCGGAGTGCTTTTCAACTTCGTTCATCTCCGTTGCATTCTTTTCTCGAAATGGCTTAACCTTTTCAAGGTTCTTTGGTTTCACTCATTGGTCAAGAAGCAACTTAGTTTTATCTCTTCTCTTTCTCTTCCGTTTTTCCCTCCGGTGCCATTCTAGATCTCGGGACGAGAACCTCCCGTAGTGGTGGAGTGTTGTGACGCCCCGAGACCGATGCGCCAGGTGTCTTCAAGTTATTCGATGTTGTTGCCATGTCATTCGCTTGCGTGTTGCATTTTATCATGTCATCATGTGCATTGCATCATCATGTTTTCAAAACCTGCATCCGTCCCGGTCTCCTCGTTCCGTCCGTTGTTCGTTCTGAGACTAGACACACTTGCACGCGCCCACGGCATGTCCGAAATAGTATTTTATAAGTGGCCAGAAAATGTTCTCGGATTGGGTTGAAAATTGGCGTGTGGTCTTATTATAGTGTAGATAGACCGCTTGTCAAGTTTCATCGCATTCGGAGTTCATTTGATAGCCCAACGGATAACTATAGCGACTTATAGTCGGTCAAACATCGGATGTTTTCGGTCTCCGGAAACAGTCGTTGGGCCTCCCGCTCTTTTCTTCTCTCAGCTCGAGACCGTCTACACAGTCCACTACCTACCGCCAGGTCCAACCTAACCTCTCTCATCAGCCCGCGGCCATCCTCGCGCGCGCGGCCGAAAGCTGTCCCGGACCCGACCCGGACTATCGCTACCGTTGTGTCCGGATCATCCCCAAACGTCTACAAAACATCTCCGTTTTGTTAATAGGACTCCCTAGCTATTTTATCCGTGACCGTTCGATTTTGATCGGAGGCTCCAGATAGCCCTTAACCTTTTTTCACCTGATGTATATTTGGCCCAACCCTAGATCCTAGGTGCTTTGCTCCACGATCCCATTGCGCCGCCTCCACTCCACCTACTCCCCTCCTCCTTGTTTTCAGCGCCAGCCAACCCAAACCAATCCTCTCGATCTCTCCCACCGACCAGTGCCTCCCCTGATCCCCTCGTCCACCTCCTGTAGCCCGAGCACCGGCCGGCCACCGGAGTTCCTCCGCGACCAGCACTCCCAGGCCGGCCTCGCCTCCCTTCTCCTCCTATCCCCTTCCTCCCTTGGTTCCTCTTCTCTTTCTCACTCTAGCATCTCCCGTTCTCTTTGTTCCCGCAGGAGAACGCCATGGAAGCTGCAAGGAGCTCAAGCCCTCCGCCTGGCCAAGTTCCACTGCGCCAAGCCTGCTTCCTCTCCAGCATCGCGCCCGTCGCTGCAGGCCCGTCGCTGTGCCGATTCTCCTCTGCAACGATCAACAGCACCCTCGCCGAAGCCGCCGCCCCTGAGCTCCACCCGCACCGTCGTTGCCTGGATCCGGCGCCGGCCAGCCGGATCCGCACCGTCTGCACCACGCCCGCCTTCCTAGGAGCCCGCTGCCGCTCGAGTCCGTGCTGCATCCTCTTCTTCCCCGCGCTTCGTCCTCTTCTTTCCCCTGCATCGAGAGGAGATTGCTGTTTTACAGAAAAGCCTTTGTTGATCATGCATATAATAACTTCACAACCGTGCATCGAATCGAAATAAATTATATATGAAAGTTGCTTAGATTTTTGTCTAGTTTAATAATATGCAACTTTCATGCATGTTTGAAATGTTTAAAATGTTGTTTGTGTAACTTTGTCCATATGCCATGCTAAAATGGTTTAATTCATAACTAAATAACCGTAACTCGGAATTTAATAAACTTTAGATGCATTTGGGGGTAAAAAAATGCCTAGTTTATCATGGTGGCTTCACTTTGCATGTTTAACAACTCTAAAATGGTGTTTAGGGCAGGACAGTACCAAACCTAATATATGCATATGAGGATTCTTCCGGACTTGTTGCTTGTTGTTCCGGCCTCATTTAAACTTGCCTAGATAGGTAGTTTTCATTTGCTTCACCCTCTTGCCATGCTAACAACTTTTAATATTGTTGGGTACATAAACAAGATCAAACTAAATAAGTCACGTGGTGTTTCGTCAGTATGCAACGGAGTTGCATATTGAGCTCCACTTAATTTGTAGGGTTGTTTGTGCACTTTGCCATGCCATGCCTCATTAAACCGGACATGCATCATACTTGTTTGCGCATCGTGCCATGCTTATGTGATGTTTGTTTACTATGTTGTTTGCTTCTTTCTGGTGTTGCTTCTTCGCGGTAATCCAGTACCGTCGAGTTGTGAGGATCCGTTCGACTACGTCCGTTTGTCTTCTTCTTGGACTCGTTCTTCTTCCTTGCGGGATCTCAGTCAAGATGACCATACCCTCGAAATCACTTCTATCTTTGCTTGCTAGTTGCTCGCTCTTTTGTTGTGCCTATGCTGCGATACCTACCACTTGCTTATCATGCCTCCCACATTGTTAAGCCGAGCCTCTAACCCACCTTGTCCTAGCAAACCGTTGTTTGGCTATGTTACCGCTTTGCTCAGCCCCTCTTATAGCGTTGTTAGTTGCAGGTGAAGATTGGAGCCTGTTCCATGTTTGGAACATGGATATTTTGTTGGGATATCACAATATCTCTTATTTAATTAATGCATCTATATACTTGGTAAAGGGTGGAAGGCTCGGCCTTATGCTTGGTGATTTGTTCCACTCTTGCCGCCCTAGTTTCCGTCATAACGGTGTTATGTTCCCGGATTTTGCGTTCCTTACACGGTTGGGTTATAATGGGAATCCCTTGACAGTTCGCCTTGAATAAAACTCCTCCAGCAAGGCCCAACATTGGTTTTACCATTCGCCACCTAGCCTTTTCTTTCCCTTGAGTCGGCCGGCTCAAGGGTCATCTTTATTTAAACCCCCGGGCCAGTGCTCCTCTAAGTGTTGGTCCAACCTGTCAGCTGCCAGTGGCCACCAGGGGCAACTCTGGGCTGGCCTACCGGAACCTTGGACAATCCGGTGTGCCCTGAGAAAGAGATATGTGCAGCTCCTATCGGGATTTGTTGGCACATTCGAGTGGCTTTGCTGGTTTAGTTTTACCATTGTCGCGGATGTCTTGTAACCTGGATGCTGAGTCTGATCGGATTGTCTTGGGAGAAGGAATATCCTTCGTTGATCGTGAGAGCTTGTGATGGGCTAAGTTGGGACACCCCTACAGGGATTGATCTTTCAAAAGCCGTGCCCGTTGTCGGTGTCAAAACCGGCGGATCTCGGGTAGGGGGTCCCGAACTATGCGTCTAGGCCAGATGGTAATAGGAGGCAAGGGACACGAAGTTTTACCCAGGTTCAGGACCTCTCGATGGAGGTAAAACCCTACGTCCTGCTTGATTAATATTGATGATATGGGTAGTACAAGAGTAGATCTACCACGAGATCGGAGAGGCTAAACCCTAGAAGCTAGCCTATGGTATGATTATTGTTGTGTATGTTGTCCTACGGACTGAAACCCTCCGGTTTATATAGACACCAGAGAGGGTTAGGGTTATACAAAGTCGGTTACAATGGTAGGAGATCTGCATATCCATATCGCCAAGCTTGCCTTCCACGCCAAGGAAAGTCCCTTCCGGACACGGGACGAAGTCTTCAGTCTTGTATCTTCATAGTCCAGGAATCCGGCTGAAGGTATAGTCCGGCCATCCGGACACCCCCTAATCCAGGACTCCCTCAGTAGCCCCTGAACCTGGCTTCAATGATGACGAGTTCGACGCACAGATTGTCTTCGACATTGCAAGGCGGGTTCCTCCTCCAAGTACTTCATAGAACATTTTGAACACAAAGATAGTGTCCAGCTCTGCAAAATAAGTTTCCACATAGTGCCATAGAGAGAATAATATTTACACAAATCTATTATGCTGACGTATTCCATAGTGTGACACACCACGGCCAAGCCTTTATCCGAGTCGTTTCATTATCCCACCTCAGCACATCATGCGAGGCGGTTTCCTTGGCACGTCTTGTTAAAGCAGAGATCGTGTCCCCTTATTCCGGGATTCTCATCAATACGGGCATGGGTAACCCAACTGCGCCATTGATTATGGCGCTTGGAGATAAGCGAGTTTTACCAGGCTGATGGGAACACGTAGTGGCGTCCACCCATATAACGGGATAAGGATCCACCTTTTCACCTACGCCTTCTTCCTCCCTTGCTTATCCATTCTCGCACACTCGAGCTCCAGCGCCCAAGTCCGCACTCCCCACCTCAACCTTCTCCAGCCATGTCCGGAGCGGGAGGCAAGTGGATGGTCTCCTCCGTCACGGAGGGACACATAAAAAAACTGAGGAAGGCCGGATACTTGTCTAACGACATCGCATACCTGCTTCCCGAAAAGGGGCAGCTCATCCCCACCCCTAGGCCCCATGAGAGGGTGGTGTTCCTCCCCCATTTCCTCTGCGGACTGGGCTTCCCTCTTCACCCATTTGTTCGGGGGCTCATGTTCTACTATGGCCTGGATTTCCACGATCTGGCCCCGAACTTTGTCCTCAACATCTCGGCATTTATCGTCGTGTGCGAGGCTTTCCTCCGCATCCGCCCCCATTTCGGCCTATGGCTCAAGACTTTCAATGTCAAGCCGAAGGTGGTGCGCGGCAACCAGGCGGAGTGCGGAGGCGCCATGGTGGGCAAGATGCCCAACGTCTTATGGCTCGAGGGCTCCTTTGTGGATACCTTGAAGGGGTGGCAATCGGTGTGGTTTTACATCACCGAGCCGTGCGACCCCGAATGGATCGTAGCCCTCGAGTTTCGATCCGGACCCCCTACGCGGATCACCTCCTGGAAGGAGACGGGCCTGTCGTGGGGTAAAAAAGGAGAGCTGACCGGACACCAAACATGCGTCCAAACCCTGGTGGACAAGAAGCTCAAACTTGTCAACGTAGTCCAGGTTATGCTCATCCGCCTGATCCTCCCATGTCAACAACGGGCTTTCAACCTATGGGAGTTTGACCCGGCGCGGCAGCGAACTCTGAGCAGGCTCTTCGACACGACGTACGAAGATGCTTGGAAGGTGCTTTTCAAGGGCGCCGAGGCCCCCGCATCCGCTACCGAGGATCGCAGATTCAGTACGCAGCGTCACGCTCATGCGGTAAGCTGTTTTTTTTCCTTTTACAGGGTATCAGTTTTTCATAGTTTGACTCCATGCGGGATCTAAGCTCCCTTACCTTTGACAGGATTGGCAGGAGACGTTCAGACAAATCAACTGTCTGGCTCCTTCGCCCGAAGGCCCAGCGGACACTCGTTTGGCGAAGCTGCTGGTTCCGGCACCCCATGTGGTGCCAGAGAAGAAGGCCAAGAAGAAGGCCATGGGGACTCGAAAGAGTGCCCGGCTCCTGGAGGTGTCGGATCCCTCATACGACGACTCCAAGACGCACTCCTCCCATGAAGACGAGGAGGAGGAAGAAGAGACCCCTCCCCCTCCAGCGGGGGAAGGGAAGAAAAGGAAGGCCGCCCCAACTGGGGAGGCCGAAGGGTCCAAGAGGGGGAAAACCCTTCCTCCGGACTACTCCACCGACACCGACGACGGCGGAGAGGAGTGGCCTCTCAGGGCCAAGCCCCTGGCAAAATCGTAAGTATCCAGATACCAGAGTAATTCATTGTATTCGTTTATTGCGCAGCTTTCCCTTATGTCGAATATGTTTATGTAGCCCACCCAAAGACCAGCTCGATGCATCGTCGAGCGGCTCACTGGACTCATCGGATGTGAACTCGCTTCCGACGGCTTCCTCCCCCTGCCCTATGGACGACACCGAAGTGTTGTCCCAACAGGTTCCAAGACGGCAGGAGGTGGTCCTGGAAGCGCCGCAAGGCGACCTCCCGGACTCCAGGAGTAAAGGGGATGAAACCCCCCAGGGCTCCAAGTCCGGCCCTAGGCCGGACACCGCTCCGGAACCTTCAAAGGTTCCAGAGTCCAGCGTGGGACCTCCTTCCAAGAGGAGCGAGCCCACCATGCTGGTGACCCCCATCCAATCGGAGGCGCCTGACAATCTGTTGGAGGCGCTCCAAGGCGCCTCCATCGACGAGGAGCACCGCACCATTATGAGTGGGGTGGTCCAGAAGGTTCAGTCCGCCAAGAGCGGACTGAATGAAGCTTGTACTAGCCTTTTAACAGGCTTTGAGGTAAGTAAAGAATGTGTAAATAATATTACCGCATAGACAGTAGCCCCTGATGCTGTGTTTGGCGTTCGGGAAGAAAAGCCGAATAGAGGATCAAATAAAATTCGCAGGAGTCTAACAAAAAGGAGTCAATATGCGTATGCAGGCTTCTCTGCTTGCGTCCGCCGCACTGACTGCGGAAGTGGACACACTAAAGAAGAACCTTGAGCGGTCCGAGCAAGAGCTCGGGCGTGCCAAGAAGCAGCTCGAGGACAATGAAGGTAAGAAATACCCTGTTTAAATATATATAAAAAGGTGCAATTGAAAAATGACAGGATTATCGTGGCTATTGTAGGGGCCACGTCTGAGGTGGCGACCCTTAAGCAAGCGCTGGTCGAGGCCGAGAAGAGGGCGGGCACGGAGCGCACCGAGCGGGAGAAGTACGAGGCCCAGATTGGCAAGGTGCAGCAAGAGCTCCAGGTTCTCACGAAAAAACATGAGAGTTTGGAGCTTGACTCAAAGACGCGAGCGTCCGAGCTCGCGACGGCTATTGAAAATGCCAAGTCTGCCAAGGCCGAATCCCAGAAGACCCTCCAGGAGTTGGATGAGGTGAAGAAGATAGCGGCGGGTAAGGCATTCTTTATGCAAAGCAAACACATAAACGTGAGTTACTTGTTACTTACCCGAATCCGGAGCTCTCCAGGAGCGTTCGTAGATCTTCCCCGGAGTGTGTCCGATGCCGCCACATTCTATCGAGCCGAGGAGGGCAGCTCGACAGAGAAGGTGTTCCGGTCTCAGTATGCTGAGGCCGGACACCCCGTGCCCCTGAGCGACCAGCTGAAGCAACTGGTCGAGCTCCACAAGGCGGCCGAACAGGCCATGAAGGGCCTCATAGTTCGGCTGTGGCCTGGAGAGGCTCTGCCTGGGAGCTATTTCGGGCTAGTGCGGCGGCTGGTGGAGGCCTGTCCAAGGCTCGAAGTCATCAAGCGCTCCGTCTGCATTGAAGGTGCCCGTAGGGCCCTTGCCCCTGCTAAGGTGCACTAGGGCAAGCTGGATGCTGAGAAGCTTGTGAAGGACGGGCCACCGCCGGGGAAAGAGCATCGCAAGCCCGAGAATTATTATAAGGATGTTCTGAAGGGTGCCTGCCTTGTGGCGGATGAATGTTCTAGAGATGTAATTTTTGAGTGAAACTTGCTCA
Source organism: Triticum aestivum (assembly GCF_018294505.1). Classification (NCBI taxonomy): domain Eukaryota; kingdom Viridiplantae; phylum Streptophyta; class Magnoliopsida; order Poales; family Poaceae; genus Triticum; species Triticum aestivum. The sequence goes on along the minus strand of NC_057794.1, from coordinate 284,826,178 downwards.
TTTTGTCCTGTGCACTGAAAACTTGTTCATATGCGCGAAGCAATGCTGTTGGAATTGAAAATATTACCTTCTGTGCGGTGTTTATCAATTCTGAGAGATGGCGAGTCGTCGGCTTCTGCCCCCATGCCGCTAGTGCTGGGGTGTTCGGGGATAAACCTGAGCGCTCTTTTTCCCATGTTTGGGTCCTTCGAGGGAGGCGCCCAGCCCAACAAACAAGGCAATCGGACTATAATGCGTGAACACTCTCACTTAGCCATAGAATTCTATAATTTTAAATTTCGGCGAAGCCCCTGGTATTCGGAAGACCGAGTTCGGGGCACTATCCACGCCTTGGCCGGACAGAGCCGACTCCTCGCTCTAAGCGACATAAGTCTTTAGGGACTCGAAAAACCTCTTGAACAGCGACCAGCTCTCGCTTCATCATGACAGTCAGTTTTAGCTTTCTCCACTAAGGTGCTCGACCTAGCTCAACTGGGGCACAATCACAGTGGTTCTCCTAGTGCTACCTTAGCCGATATAGCGGAACGTAAGGCACCAAAACATAGGAGCCGGGCAAACCCAACTATTGACCCAAGACATGATTCGGAGCCGATGCATATAATGCTATAAGTTCGGGGTGCCGCACTTGTTAAAGTATTCGGACTTCTCACACCATGTTGAGGGGTACTGAAGCCCCTGGCGTATTTTGGCCGTACCAAAGTGTACGGGTGCAACATGTCGTTAAGGAACATATATTAAAAAAGAGTAATGCAAAAATAGACAAAAGGTATGCATTGTTTATTAAAGAGGGCTGCGATCAAAGCAGAACGATACAAATAGTGCGATAAGCAAAAAGTTGGACTATTTAACATGTCCATTCCAGGGGCAAGCTGCGGAATAGTATGCGAAATAGGTATACTGCTCGTAATAGAGACCACCTGGGAGTTCCGTAATGCAGCGTGGCTTGTCTGCTTCCCTGGTTCTTGCATCGTTTGTGCGGCAATTGAACTGCCGAACAGGCCTTCCGAAGAATGGAGTCCTGAAAGTAAGAGAAAATTAAAAAATCGGCAGCCCCTGGTGCGGTTTAAGCCGTGTTTCGGGCGTGCTGTGATGGTGCCCCTCCCCCTGTACCCATGGTATTTCTAGAGCATAGTTATGTATGCGAAGCACTGGCATCGCCTTTTTGCGAGGGCTGGGGTTGGGGCCGCATTGCTACGCCTGCTCGGATCGTGCCAGGCGGTCTTGTTGTAGGTTACTCCGGGCGCGCTTGACGGTGTCCGATCGTTTAATGGCCGGACTGGAGAACTGTCTGGAGAGGCTGCTTTGTACTTCTGCTGCAAGGGCCGCCGTGTGCTCCTCTGTTCGGAGGGAGCGTTCGGTGTTTCCATTGACCGTAATTACTCCTCGAGGGCCTGGCATTTTGAGCTTAAGGTATGCGTAGTGCGGTACCGCATTGAACTTGGCGAATGCGGTTCGCCCGAGCAGTGCATGATAGCTACTGCGGAATGGGACTATGTCGAAGATTAACTCCTCGCTTCGGAAATTATCCGGGGATCCGAAGACCACTTCAAGTGTGACTGAGCCTGTACAGTTGGCCTCTACACCTGGTATTACGCCTTTAAAGGTCATTTTGGTGGGCTTAATCCTCGAGGGTTCTATGCCCATTTTCCGCACTGTATCCTGGTAAGGCAGGTTCAGGCTGCTGCCGCCGTCCATAAGGACTCTAGTGAGATGAAATCCGTCAATAATTGGGTCTAGAACCAATGCGGCGAATCTGCCATGACGGATGCTAGTGGGATGGTCCCTTCGATCAAAGGTGATCGGGCAGGAGGACCATGGGTTGAACTTTGGGGCGACTGGCTCTACCGCGTATATGTCCCTTAACGCGTGCTTCTGCTCCCTTTTAGGGACGTGGGTTGCGTATATCATGTTCACCGTCCGCACTTGTGGAGGAAAACCCTTCTGTCCATTGTTGTTCGGCGGCCGGGGCTCCTCGTCGTCATCGCTATGTAGCCCCTTGTCTTAATTTTCGGCATTTAACTTGCCTGCCTGCTTGAACACCCAACAATCCCTGTTGGTGTGATTGGTTGGCTTTTCAGGGGTGGCATGTATCTGGCACAAGCGGTAGAGTATTCGATCCAAACAGGATGGGCCCCTAGGATTCCTTTTGAATGGCTTTTTCCGCTGACCGGATTTAGAGCCTCTGAATCCGGCATTAACTGCCGTATCCTCAGCATTGTCGCTGTTAACGCGGCGCTTCTGCTTGTTGCGATGCGACCTGCCACTACTGTCCCTGGTATCCGAATTACCAGGGTTCTTGGTCATATTGTTGCTACGAGCAAGCCAGCTGTCTTCTCCCGCGCAAAAGCGGGTCATGAGTGTCGTGAGTGCTGCCATAGACTTCGGCTTTTCCTGTCCAAGGTGCCGGGCAAGCCACTCGTCACGGATATTGTGCTTGAAGGCTGCTAGGGCCTCGGCGTCCGGACAGTCAACTATTTGATTTTTCTTTGTTAGGAACCGTGTCCAGAATTGCCTGGCCGATTCATCTGGCTGCTGAATTACGTGACTTAGGTCATCGGCGTCTGGGGGTCGCACATAAGTACCCTGGAAATTGTCGAGGAATGCGGCTTCCAGGTCCTCCCAGCAACTGATTGATCCTGTTGGCAAGCTGTTAAGCTAATGCCGAGCTGGTCCTTTAAGCTTGAGTGGGAGGTATTTGATGCCGTGGAAATCATCGTCGCGGGCCATGTGGATATGAAGGAGATAATCCTCGATCCATACCGCAGGATCTGTTGTGCCATCATATGATTCGATGTTTACGGGTTTGAAACCCTCGAGGATTTGATGGTCCATTACTTCGTCTGTGAAGCATAGTGGGTGTGCGGCGCCTCTATACTGGGCTATGTCACGACGTAGCTCCAATGAGCTTTGTCTACTGTGTTCGTCCCTGCCGAATTTGTGGCCGGCGTGACGGTTACCGTCTCGAGTTGTGGGGCGCCCACGCGATCCATAGATCGATCTTGTTTGCCTTGCCTTGTCCTCCAACATATCTCGCAAGTCCGGTGCATTTTCCCGTGCCTTGGTACGGGGTGCGGCTTGAGTGGAGGGCCGAGAGGCCTCTCTGTCGCGGCCACGAGGTGGCTGATCGGCCGTATCGAGTGCAGGTGATGTAGGTTTAAGTGCTTCCTCCTCTAATCGGGGTAGCAACCTGCGCTTTGGGTAGCTCTTGGAGGGGCGTTCGAGTTTATGCTCTTCGGTTGCAAGGACTTCAGTCCATCTCTCGACTAGCAAATCCTGATCAGCTCTAAGTTGTTGCTATTTTTTCTTGAGGCTTCTTGTCGTGGCCATAAGCCTGCATTGAAAACGCTCTTGCTCGACGGGATCCTCTGGCACGACGAATTCGTCGTCGTCGAGGCTTGCCTCGTCTTCGGAGGGAGGCATATGATTATCGTCCTCGACCTCTCTGTCTGCCGCTCTCTCATGAGGGCTGGTTTCTCCATCCTCATGTGCTAAATCTTGCTGGAGGGGGTTTTCCTCGGCACTTTCCAGAGTATTATTATCTCCCGTGCTGGAATCACCGTATTTGTTTTGGCGGGATTTTGAGCGGCGCAGCTGACGCCGGCGCTTAGGCTGTTTCTTGGAGGGGTCATCCTCCGCTGTTCCATCGCCATCTCCTTCTTTTGGGGTGTCCACCATGTATATGTCATATGACGAGGTGGCTTTCCAGGGCCTGATAGGCACTGGTTCTTCATCGTCTCCTTGATCGGCATCCATACCGTCGATGTCTTCGGAGTCGAAGTCGAGCATGTCGGTTAAATCGTCGACAGTGGCTACAAAGTGGGTGGTGGGTGGGCTTTGAATTTCTTCATCGTCCGTACCCCAACCTTGCTGACTGTAGTCCGGCCAGGGCTCTCCTGATAAAGAGAGAGACTCCAGTGTCTTCAGAATATCGCCGAAAGGCGAGTGCTGAAAGATGTTCGCGGCAGTAAACTCCATGATTGGCGCCCAATCGGATTCGATCGGCAGGGGCGCGGAGGGTTCGGAGTCCGGAGAGTAGTCCGGCTGCTTGGAGTCACGAGTCTCGCGGAGTGCGGGGCTGGTGTTCGGCTCAATCGCCGTTGGGATCGCAGCCCCCGAGGCGGCGTCCAACCGCCCATCCTCGATCGGCGCAGTTGGCTTCGAATTAAGGGTCGAAGCCGATGCGGGTGCGGCCTCCAGGGCACTGTTTGGTGACAGAGCTAGATCATGCTCGTCGTGACAGTGCGGCGTGCTCGGCAGTGGCTCGAATCCATCGAAGATCAAGTCCCCACGGATGTCAGCCGTGTAGTTTAAGCTTCCAAATCTGACCTGACGGCCAGGGGCATAGCTTTCGATCTGCTCCAGATGGCCAAGTGAATTGGCCCGCAGTGCGAAGCCGCCGAAGATGAAGATCTGTCCGGGGAGGAAGGTCTCACCCTGGACTGCATCACCATTGATGATCGTAGGAGCCATCTAGCCTGACGGCGACGACACAGAGGAACTCTCAATGAAAGCACCAATGTCGGTGTCAAAACCGGCGGATCTTGGATAGGGGGTCCCGAACTATGCGTCTAGGCCGGATGGTAACAGGAGGCAAGGGACACGAAGTTTTACCCAGGTTCGGGCCCTCTCGATGGAGGTAAAACCCTACGTCCTGCTTGATTAATATTGATGATATGGGTAGTACAAGAGTAGATCTACCACGAGATCGGAGAGGCTAAACCCTAGAAGCTAGCCTATGGTATGATTGTTGTTGTGTATGTTGTCCTACGGACTGAAACCCTCCGGTTTATATAGACACCGGAGAGGGTTAGGGTTACACAAAGTCGGTTACAATGGTAGGAGATCTGCATATCCATATCGCCAAGCTTGCCTTCCACGCCAAGGAAAGTCCCTTCCGGACACGGGACGAAGTCTTCAATCTTGTATCTTCATAGTCCAGGAATCCGGTTGAAGGTATAGTCCGGCCATCCGGACACCCCCTAATCTTGGACTCCCTCACCCGCGGTTATGGGCAGATGAGAATTTGTTAATGTACGGTTGTAGAAAACCTGAAGTCGATCTTAATTAAAACACATCAACCGCGTGTGTTGCCGTGATGATCTCTTCTCGGCGGAGTTCGGGAAGTGAACACTGTGTTGGAGTTATGCTTGACGTAGGTTGTTCTAGGATCACTTCTTGATCATAGTTTTATCGACCGTGCCTTGCCCTTTCTTCTCTCTCTCATTTGCGTATGTTTAGACATCATATATGCTAGTCGCTTGCTGCAGCTCCACCACATACCTTTTACCTTACCCATGAGCTTAAATAGTCTTGATCGCGAGGGTATGAGATTGCTGAGTCCCCGTGACTCACAGATACTTCCAAAACCAGTTTGCAGGTGCCGATGTTACCGAGCAGATGACGCAACCAAGCTCCAGGAGGAGCTCGATGAAGATCTTGTCCTTTGTGTTGTTCCGTTTCTAGTTGATCAGTAGTGGAGCCCAGTTGGGGTCGATCGGGGATCTGTGTAGCACTTGGGGTAGTCTTCTTTTATTTTGGGTTCAGTAGTCGGACCTTGTTTGTATCTGTATGATGTAATGTTGTATTCTTGTATTGTGTTAAGTGGCGATTGTAAGCCAACTATGTATCTCCTTCCCTTATGTATTACATGGGTTGTGTAAAGATTACCTCACTTGCGACATTGCTTTCAATGCGGTTATGCCTCTAAGTCGTGCTTCGACACGTGGGAGATATAGCCGCATCGAGGGCGTTACATCAGCCCAAACACCATCATTTTTCCATGTCTTGATCATGCATCATATTGTGCATTGCATTGATTGTATTTCCTTCTATGTTGCCGGTAATTGTCCCCTCTCAATAGACGATGTTCCGACGATGAGTTCAATGACACCGATGAAGAACTATACTGTCTTCAGAAGTGCCAGGCAAGCAAAACCCCCTTGTTCTTTACGATACAATCCCACTCTCTCGCTCCTGCTCTCTTTTACTGCATTAGGACAACAATGATTCAACTGTTACATGCTGCGGTAGTTGAACCCCTTTCCTCTGCATGACCTGTCATTGCCACAGTAAATAGATGAAACCCACAAGCATGAGTAGGAATTGTTTGAGCCCTGATGTGCCTACTCATTCATGCTTGTTGTCATGCATGCTACTACTTAGAGTTGAGTCAGGTCTGATTCATCGGGAATGAATTGGAACGTGGTGAACATGTCCTACCATTAAGAGCTAAGTGTGTGAACACGATTTGGTAAAGGTAGCGGTGAGAGGCCATGTAGGAGTACATGGTGGGTTGTCTCATTGCAGCCGTTCTCACGAACCGAGTTCTGTGTTTGTGATCCATGAACAGTTCTACCACGCATTGGGTTCCGGTAACTCGGCCCCTCTCGGCTTATTAATCAACTTGATCTCTGTCCAGGAGTTGCAATTAGTTTCTGGTGTTTGTAGGTAGTGTTAGTAGTCTACCAAGTGGCACCCGGTACAGGTGGGCTTGGGACAGACTAGGCATAGTGGCACGGTGTACCAAGTGGCACCCAGATGGTGGGCTTGGGAACCATACACACATCGTTTGGGGCCGTGAGCGACACCCCGGCCGGATCTCCTTGCGGATGGAACCCGAATAGGCGATAAACCTGGACGAGAGACTTGTGTGGTTAGTCAGGTCATGGCCGACTCCCTCGCCAGGCTTCCGCTTGAAGGTTGCCGAGGTACACGACATGTACATGGTGGTAAGTGGCAAGAGCGTGTGTGAAGAAGTACACCCCTGCAGGGTTATCATTATCTATTCGAATAGCTGGATCCCTCGTATATGGAAACTTGGACCCCTTGCATCGTTCATAGACAAGTGAAAGTGGATACTCTAAAATGCGCAAGATAAGCGTGAGTGCTATGGATGGCGTTCTCGTAGAGAGACGGGAGCGGATCCATAGTGGTGTATTGATATGGTGAATTTGTGGACTCGTGTGCGCCACCGCAAAAGAGTTACTTGAGTCGTAGTTCAGGATAGCCACCGAGTCAAGGCTGGCTTGTTGCAGTTAAACCCCACCATCCCTTTGTTGATAATGATACATATGTAGTTAGTTCTGATGTAAGTCTTGTTGAGTACATTTGTACTCACGTTTGCATAATTTATGTTTTTGCAGAGAGACTTCAGTCTCGCTAGTAGTTCCGTGTGGACTTTGACGTTTAGCTTGATACCTCAGCTACGGTCTTGTGCCCTCGGCAGGATCTGGTAGATAGTCAGGCTTCTCAGCCTTTTTCATTTGTAGAAGTATATACTCAGACATGTTAAGATTCCGCATGTGCTTTGACTTGTATGCTCTGATGTTGGGTCATAAGACCCATGTTTGTATTATCTGGCTCTTTGGAGCCAAATGAATAAATACTTGAGTCGTAGAGTTATGTTGTGATGCCATGTTGTATTTACACATATCAGGCATATTGTGTGTATGATTGAAATGCTTGGTATGTGTGGGATCCGACAACCTAGTTGTTCATCCTTGGTAGCCTCTCTTATGGGGAAATGTAGTCTTGTGCTTCCATGAGCCATAGTAGTTTGCTACAGCCCGGTTCACCGGAGTCCTGCTAGCCCAGCACTACTGCTCGAACACTTAGACCGGCCGGCATGTGATTCACTTTGTTCTTGTGTCTGTCCCTTCGGGGAAATGTCACGCGATGACATCCGAAGTCCTGCTATCCTGCTACAGCCCGAGTTCCCGGAGTCCTGTTAGCCCAGTTGCTACAACCCGGATTCACACGCTGCTAACCGACATGCTCGATGTTGATTCATGTATGCCTGTCCCCGTAAGTTAGTGCCACTTTGGGTTCACGACTAGTCATGCTGGCCGGGTTCTCTGTCATACGGATGCTAGCGACACTATCATATACGTGAGTCAAAAGGCGCAAACGGTCCTGGGCCATGGTAAGGCGACACCCGTGGGGATACCATGCGTGAGGCCACAAAGTGATATGAGGTGTTACAGGCTAGATCGGTGTGACTTAGAATAGGGGTCCTGACAGGGACCCCCTACCCGAGAACCGCCGGTTTTGACACCATCATTGGTGCTTTCATTAATAGTTCCACTGTGTCGTCACCATAAGGCTTGATGGCTCCTTCGATCATTGCTAGCGATGCGGTCCAGGGTGAGGCTTTCCTCCTCGGACAGATCTTCGTATTCGGCGGCTTCGCACTGCCGGCCAATTCTCTTGGCCATCTGGAGCAGATCGAAAGCTACGCCCTTGGCCATCAAGTCAGATTTGGAAACTAGAACTACACGGCCGACATCCCTGGAGATTTGATCTTCGACGAATTCGAGCCCATGCCGGACGCGCAGCACAGTCGCGATGAGCAAGACGTAATCTGCCGTTGGACAATGTTCGGGAGATTGCATCCGCAGCTACTCCGGCCTTTAATCCGGAGAAAATCGCGTCGTCCGAAAGCGGAGGGATAGACCCCGCCATAGAGGCCGCACTCTCAGTGGAGATAGAGCCAGATACTGACTTCACCCCTTACAAGAGCCGTGTCGCCGAACCACTGGATTCATCTCCGGCCACGGACTTCGAGCCGCCTACATCCGTGCCATTCGAATCCGACGGGGCTCCGATCATGGAGTTCACCTCCGCGGATATCTTCAGCACTCACCTTTCAGAGATGTGCTAAATTCATTAAGGTCTCTCTCCCTGTCAGGAGAACCTTGGCCGAACTATGTCCGGCTAGAATGGGATGCAGACGACGAAGAAATTCCCTACCCACCCACCACCCACTTAGTAGCCACTGTCGATGACTTAACCGACATGCTCGACTTCGACTCCGAAGACATCGACGGTATGGACGACGATGCAGGGGACAAACCGGAACCACCGCCCACAGGGCGCTGGACCGCTACTTCATCACATGACGTATACATGGTGGATGCACCCAGAGAGGGCAATGGCGAAGAGATAGCAGAGGATGCACCCTCCAAGCAACCCAAGCGCCGACGTCAGCTGCGCCGCTCCAAGTCCCGCCATAGCAAAAACAGCGATATCAGCGCAAGAGGAAATAATAGTCCACGCGACTCTAGAAGAAACGACAACTGCACCACCCCGGTGGCAGAACACGATCCAGATGCAAACTACAAACATAGTACGGATCCGACGTCCGAACACGATGACGCCAAAGATAAGCCTCATCAATCCCTGTCTAGGGAAGAAAACAGCCCAGACGAAGATGCACACATCATCCCGGAAACACACTTGGAGCAAGAGAACCTTCGCAGAAGGATTATTACCACAGCGAGGAGCCTGAAGAAACAGAAGCAAAGGCTCAAGGTCGCACAAGATACGCTCAACAGCAAGTGGAACAAAGTAAGAAAGTATGGTGGAAGTTACCATAAAAATAGTTGTCCAAAGCGCAAGCTATTACCGGAATTCGACGATGAGGCCTTAGAGCCCATACAACCAAAAAGTGATACGGCCAACCGGCCGGATCCACCACCTTGTGAGCATGATAGAACGACTAACAAGGTCGCGCACAAGCTCGCTCACGGCCAAAAATCCGGCGCCACCAGATCCATCTACGGATCTAGGAAGCGCGCTACGGTACACAACCAACACCAAATACTACAACCGTTCGAACACCATGGCGCATCCCAATACAGGGGTGCCGCACAGCCCTTATATTTCACTGATGAGGTGCTGGATCACGAATTCCCAGAGGGGTTCAAACCGGTGAACATAGTGGCGTACGACGGAACCACAGACCCTGGAGTCTGGATAGAGGACTTCATCCTCCACATTCATATGGCTCGTGGAGACGATCTCCATGCCATTAAATACTTGCCCCTCAAGCTTAAAGGGCCAGCTCGACACTGGATGAAAAGCCTCCTCGAAAACTCAATTGGAAGTTGGGAGGAGCCCGAGGACGCTTTTCGGGCCAATTTTCAAGGGACTTATGTCCGACCTCCGGATGCAGACGATTTAAGTCCTATAATCCAACAGTCCGGAGAGTCCGCCCAAAAGCTTTGGAACAGGTTCCTCACCAAGAAGAACCAAATCGTCGACTATCCGGACACCGAACCCTTAGAACCTTTTAAACACAGCGTCCGAGATGAATGGCTAGCCAGACACCTTGGTCAAGAAAAACCGAGAACAATGGCAGCCCTAACAAGCCTCATGACCCGCTTTTGCGCGGGCGAGGACAGCTGGTTGGCCCGTAGCAGAAACAGCGACCCAAGCACATCCAAAGTCAGGGATGGCAATGGTAAACCATGACGCAACAAAAACAAGCATCGAAATAAAGAAGGTAGCCCAGATAACACGGCAGTAAACGCCGGATTCAGGGGCTCCCGACCAGGTCAGCAGAAAAAGCCTTTCAAAGGCAGCAGAGAAGGATAATCTGGCCTAAACAAAATTCTTGACAAACTCTATCAGATTCACGGCACCCCAGACAAACCTGCAAATCATACCCACTGAGAATGCTGGGTCTTCAAGCAGGCCGGTAAGCTAAACGCCGAACACAAAGGGGAAGAGACACCAAGCGAAGACGAGGATGAACCTCGCCAGCAAAACGCTGGAGGACAGAAAAAGTTCCCACCAGAGGTTAAAACAGTAAAGGTGATCCATGTGACAAAGAGGAGAAGCAATCATGCACTCCGATGCACACGCGCCGTAGAGCCCGTCACCCCTAGGTTCAACCCCTGGTTGGCCTGCCCGATCACTTTTGATCGTAGGGATCACGTTACAAATATCCGGCGCGAAGGACTGACGGCCTTCGTGTTAGACCCAATAATAATTGGGTACTATTTCACACGGGTCCTCATGGACGGCGCCAGTGACCTAAATCTGGTATATCAGGACACAGTCCGCAAAGTGGGGATAGACCCGACACAAATAAGCCACAGTAATACTACCTTCAAGGGAGTAATACCAGGCCAAGAGGCCCGCTATACGGGCTCTCTACCACTAGAGGTGGTATTCGGTTCTCCCGATAACTTCCAAAGCGAAACGTTAACTTTTCACATCGCTCCATTCTGAAGTGATTATCAAGCACTACTCGGAAGGGCGACTTTCGCTCATTTTAACACAATACTGCATTATGCTTTTCTCAAGCTCAAGATGCCTGGTCCATGTGGCATCATCACAGTTAGTGGAAATACCGAATGTTTTTTACGTACGGAAGAGGATGCGGCGGCTCTACCAGCCGCAAACTAAACGGCCTCACCAACCAGAAAAATGGCAGGTCGTCAAGACCACGGACACGGTTAGACGAGTCCGGCGTTCCATCATATATGCATGAGATTGGTTTTCGAACCCTCATAAACGATACCAGGGGCTTCCCACATGTAATCAGGGCCAGCCCGGCTCAACTAGGCTTCTCTTGAATTTTGATAGTTCATTAACCATAACCAATTCTTCTTTTTGGCACAACAACTTTCACTTAAGTTCTTTCCTTTTGCAGATGACAATCGTGCTACACCCGTCCAGGACACGGCACAACGGAGACATAGGTGCAGACGTGCAGCAGGGACCCGCCCAAAGGTTTCTTTTTAGATTAAGACTCTGCGTAAACCTTTTTTTACTCTCTTGTTGCTCACATCCTCCGGATACTCCATGCAACCGAGAAGGATGCTGGCGTTATTGGCATGTGGCCACGCCAGAATTTTGCACGTACCTGGACACATGGGGTTTCTCATTAAGGGCATTGTTTAGCCCGGTATATGTTATAAAGACCGAACACCTTAGGGAGTGTTCGGCATCGCGAGTTTGGCCCTATATGCAACAGCTCCGAATCATGTCTTTGGACAAATGTTGGGTTTGCCCGGCTCCCACGTTTTGGTACCTTACGTTCCGTTATATCGGCTAAGGTAGCACTGGGAGAACTATTGCGATTGTGCCCTGGTTCATCCGGACGAGCACCTCAGTAGAGAAAGCCGAAAACTGACTGTCATGATATAGCGAGAGACTGGTCAACCACTCGATGACTCATCGGAATCGTCGGGATTCCTCCGCATTAATGAAGGGCCATTTCCTAGTCATGTACGTATGTGCCCCGTATTCGGACGAGCGCAGAAGTACCAGGGGCTATATAGTAGCCCCACTGTCAAACTCCTATGGCGAAGTGAAAGTGTTAAAGCAATATAGTTCGAGTGCCTCATTCACTACGCTATCACCTACTTAACGGACCAAGACGTTGGATCAAGTGTGGGTATGCATCTTTTGCGAACACCCCCGCATTATATGCGTGGGGGCGGAAGCCGACGACTGCAAACTTTTAGGTTATACACATATATACATAAACGACTGCACATGAGGCACCATAGTACTTTCGGGCAAAAGAATAAATATAGCCTTGATAATTCAATAAAACATTGTTTTTACAATGGGAATACATGTCACTTGAACATAACATTCTTCGAGCACTGAGCCTCTATCGAACGAGCGCCTTCAAGAACTTCTTCAAAGTAGTGCTCAGCAGCCACTCGGCCTACGGCCGAACCCTGAGTCGCAACAGTGGTGGCCTCCATCTCCGCCCAGTATGTCTTGACACGGGCGAAGGCCATCCACACACCCTCTATGCACGCCGATCTCTTTACAGCATTGATGTGTGGCACAGCACCAAGGAATTGTTGCACTAAGCTAAAGTAGCTATTCGGCCTTGGCCCTCCCGGCCACAGGTGATCCACAACGGACCTCATGGCAAGTCTGGACAACCTATGGAGCTCGGCCCACTCTGCCAATCGCTCATTCAACAGCAGCGGATGGACTGGAGCGTGGAACCGTGACCAGAATAACTTTTCTACTTCGGGACCTTTCTGATCCTTGAAGTACTCGGACGCGTCAGCAGCACTTGCAGCCAAATCCATGTACGCATCCGCAGAACTCCATAGCCAGTCCAGAGGAGCATACTTCAGATCTCCGAACTTAGTCCGCAACAAGAAGGGCTTCCCAGACATGATATCTGCAGCTTGATTTAGCTCCTCCTTCGTCGCTCTAATTTTTGAGCGGGCTTCCTTGGCAGCCACCCGGGCCTTCTCCAGGTCCATCGCCTTCGCCCGGTTTTCTTCTCCAAGAAGCTGGTAATGGTCAGCGGCATCTTTTAACTCTATAGACATCTTGGCTATTTTTTCCTTGCTCTTGCAATGCGCGGCCTGTTCGGCCCTTAACTCTTCGGCTGCCTTTAAAGCACCCGCATTGCTACTCCTTGCTTGCTCCTTGGCTCGGGCAAGCTCCGCCCGAAGGGTCTCTGTCGGTGTCAAAACTGGCGGATCTCGGGTAGGGGGTCCCGAACTGTGCGTCTAAGGCGGATGGTAACAGGAGGTAGGAGACACAATGTTTTGCCCAGGTTCGGGCCCTCTTGACGGAGGTAAAACCCTACGTCCTGCTCGATTATTCTTGATAATATGAGTAGTACAAGAGTTGATCTACCACGCGATCGGAGAGGCTAAACCCTAGAAGCTAGCCTATGGTATGATTGTATATTGTCCTACGGACTAAAACCCTCCGGTTTATATAGACACCGGAGGGGGCTAGGGTTACACAAGGTCAGTTACAAAGGAGGAGATATACATATCCATATTTCCTAGCTTGCCTTCCACACCAAGTAGAGTCCCATCCGGACACGGGACGAAGTCTTCAATCTTGTGTCTTCATAGTCCAACAGTCCGGCCAAAGGATATAGTCTGGATGTCCGGAGACCCCTAATGCAGGACTCCCTCAATAGCCCCTGAACCAGGCTTCAATGACAATGAGTCTAGCGCACAGTGTTGTCTTCGGCATTGCAAGGCGGGTTCCTCCTCCGAACACACCATAGAAGAGTTTGAATACAAGGATAGTGTCCGCCCCTGCAAAATAAGTTCCACATACCACCGTAGAGAGAATAATATTCCCACAAATCTAATCTGCTGACATGTTTTAGCAGCATGGCATCACGCCATGGCCCGGTAATTATTCGAACCATTTTTCTTTAACCAGCCCCGCACATAACGCGAGGCGGTTTCTTGACACGTCTTGTCAAAGCAGAGATCGTGTTCCCTTTATTATGTGACTCCTAGATTTTAGGCAAGTCCCAAACGGCCACGAGGAGGACGCTTGATATTCACCCTCTTTATAAAGGGACAAGGCTTTTACCTTTTTCCCTCCCGTGCTCAATCGAATCCTTCCCCCGCCTCGAGGTCTAACACCCAAAGCCAAGGTCAGGTGCTTTAGACCTTCAATCATGTCCGGATCCAGCCTTCAAGGCCGGTGGGTGCCTTCCTCCGTCACGGAGGAGGACATCAAGAAGTTGAGGGAGGCCAGATATTTGACTGCTGAAATTTCGCACAGGCTGCCCGCTCGAGGGCAGGTTGTCCCTACTCCCGAACCCAACAAGAGCGTTGTGTTCGTCTCCCACTTCCTCTGAGGACTAGGCCTCGCTCTGGATCCCTTTGTTAGGGGTCTCATGTTCTATTACGGGCTGGATTTTCACGATCTAGCCCCAGATTCCCTACTTCACATCTCGTCATTTATTGTCGTGTGTGAGGCCTTCCTCTGCATTACCCCTCACTTTGGCATGTGGATCAAGACCTTCGATGTTAAACCGAAGATGGTCGAGGGGCAGTACGCAGCGTGTGGAGGTGCTCTGATAAGCAAGATTGCTGACGCTCTGTGGCTAAAGGGTTCCTTCCCAGAGGTGTCTGGATTGTGGCAACGAGAGTGGTTTTATGTCACAGCTCCCCGAAGTGCCAAGTGGCTAGCTGCCCCCACCTTTCGCCTCGGGCCCACCACCACAACTGATGTCATGGATCAGCAGGGGGCTGAGCTGGGGTCCAGCCAAGGACGTGCCCATACTGCAGAGCCGCATCCGGGATCTCTTCGAGGGAGATTTCAGTCTGGTTATGGTAATACAAGTTATGCTGGTTCGTCGAGTCTAGCCTTGCAAACGCCGGCCCCTCCACATGTGGGAATTCAACCCGGAAGGAACGAGCACTATTCAGAATTTCCTCAGCATGACGCACAAGGAGATGTACAAGTCATTCTTTGGACCCCAAACAGAGTGTCCGGACACTACCGAGGACGTGGGCCTGAGCAGCAACCGCACCGCTACCCAAGTAAGTAATCCCATGGCCGAACACACTGTCCTTTTATTTATCATGACATCATTCTGAAAAATCGCTCTTTGACCAGGACTGGATAACAAAGGCGAAGATGATCCGGTGTTCAGCCCCCCTTCCTGAGGGCTTGGACAATCCGGTGCTGGAAAAGATGCTCGAGCCAGCACCTTGCCTGGTGCCCTCAAAGGAAGATGAAGGGGGAATAAAGAGGGCGAAAGCGGGCCTCCATCACTACCTATTCTAACCGAGGGAATGAGCGCCTCCGCAAGGGAGGATAACCAAGGGGAAGAATCTGACATTCTCTCTCTCCGGGGAAGGAAGAGGTCTACCTCTGAAGATCCGGAAACTAAGATTTCCAAATGGGAGAAGAAATCTCTGCCAGAGGGACCTGCCTCGGAGGGTACTCTTGCCGCACAATGTCCACACGGGGATCAGCCCTCTACCGAGCTATAAGTAAAAGGGTATTCAATAACGAAAATACATTGCTCTATTTCTGAGGAGAATAATTGAAGCATTTATCTTGTAGTTTGGATCTTAGCCCTTCTCAGCTGAGCTCATCTTCGGGGGATCTTCTTCCGGAGATGATGGAGAGCGAAACGCCTCCTCCTGCCACACCGCCTTACGAAGCGGACGACCTTGAGGTGTCGTCGCGGAGGGCTTCTCCTGATCCGGCAAGCCAAGAAGGTAATCCTATGGCCACCTGAAGTCCTCAGTATCCTGCTCTCAAGAGAGCAATCAAAAGAGTCTGGCACCGTCTGGTGTGCGGTCAGATGTACGGAGGGATCTGCTGGAGAAAGCGACAATCTCAGAAGAGCACCGCACATTGATGGGTACGGTGATCGAAAGGATTTCATCCGCCAAAAGCGGGCTACATGAAGCCTTTATGAGTCTACTGACGGGTTTTGAGGTAGGTGAAATGATGTACATTTTTGAAAGTACCGCACATTTTTAGATGTGCCCTGTGTAGATAGTAGCCCCTGAGACTCTGGTTGTTGTCGAAAACGGCAGCAAACAGAGGATCATAGTCCCAGGTAATAACCAGACTGCCTTTATGTGCCGGTGGTGGAGGCTCCGGTGGCTAGCCGGACTGATGGGTATGCCGAACTAAAGCGGTAGCTGGATGCGGCGGATGCCGACATCGTGCTTGTCAACGAGCGACTTGACGAGGCGCAGGGTCAGTGATTTTTCTGGCGATTGTCACATAATGAGAGCGGCCTGATGCCGGTATCTTTAATATGTTTGTGACTGCAGATGGAGCGGCCACCATGGAGACCCTTCGGGCGGAGCTTGCCCGAGCCAAGGAGCAAGCCAGGAGTAGCAATGCGGCCGCTTTAAAGGTGGCCGAAGAGTTAAGAGCCGAAAAGGCTGCGCATAGCGAGAGCAAAGAAAAAAATGGCCAAGATGGCTGTAAAGTTAAAAGATACTGCCGACCGCTGCCAGCTTCTTGAAGAAGAAAACCGGGCGAAGGCGATGGACCTGGAAAAGACCACGATGGCGACCAAAGACACCCGCTCTGCGATGAGAGCAAAGAAGGAGGAGCTGCGTCAAGCCGGCGATATCGCGACTGGGAAACCCTTTATGCCGCGGAGGAAGTTTGGAGATCCTCGGTATGCCCCTCTGGACCGGTTGTGGAGTTCGGCAGACGCATATCTGGACTTGGCGGCGAGTGCTGCCGATGCGGCCGAATACTTCCGAGATCAAACAGATCGTGAAGTGGACAAGCTATTCTGGTCACAATTTAACGTTCCAGAGTGTCCGCTTCCATTGACTGATCGGCTTGCCGAATGGGCCGAGCTGAATAGATTGTCCGAACTCGCCATGAGGTCTGTTGTGGATCATCTGTGGCCGGAAAGGCCAAAGCCGAACATCTATTTTAGTTTGGTGCAGCAGTTCCTTGGTGCGGTGCCGCGCATTAATGCGATGAAGAGGTCGGCGTGCATAGAAGGCTCGCAGATGGCCCTTGCCCATGTCAAAACATACTGGGCGGAGATGGATGCCACCACTGTTGCGGCGCAGGGTTCGGCCATAGGCCGAGTGGCTGCCGAGCACTATTATGAAGAAGTTCTTGAAGGAGCTCGTTCGATAGAGGCCCAGTGCTCGAAGAATATTATGTTTGAGTGACATGTATTCCCATTGTAAAAATAATGTTTTGTTAAGTTTATCAAGGTTGTATTTATACTTTTGCCCGAAAGTATTATGATGCCTCCTGTGTGGCCGTTTATGTATATATGTATATAACCTGAAAGATTGCAGTCGTCGGCTTCAGCCCCACGCATATAATGCGGGGGTGTTCGCAGAAGATGCATGTTCACACTTGATCCAACGTCTTGGTCCATTAAGGAGGTGATAGCGCAGCGAACTAGGCAACCGGACTATAATGCTTTAACACTTTCACTAAGCCAGAGGAGTTTGATAGTGGGGCTACTATATAGCCCCTGGTGGCTCCGCACTCATCCGAATTCGGGGTGCGTACATGCATGGCTAGAAAACGGCCCTTCGTTAAGGCGGAGGAATCCCGAAGATTCCGATAGGTCATCGAGTGGTTGACCAGTCTCACACTATATCATGACAGTCAGTTTTCGACTTTCTCTACTGAGGTGCTCATTCGGATGAACCAGGGCACAATCGCAGTAGTTCTCCTGGTGCCGCCTTAGCCGATAGAGCGGAACGTAAGGCAGCAAAACACAGGAGCCGGGGAAACCTAACATTTTACCTAAGACATGATTCGGAGCTGATGCATATATGTAACATCCCAAATTTTCAATTTGGAATGTTATACATTAGATCATCATTGCATATCACATTTTATTGCATTTTGGTTGATCCTAGAAATTTCACGCAACTCAAGGACCCTCGGAGAGAGTTGAGGACTTCGTTATTTTCATATTTGAGTTTTCCCAAATTTTGAAAATAGGATCATTTGATTTTATTTATTTTATCTTCAGTTATTTCTATGATCAAAATCTGAGAGAGGGAATAAAATGACTTTCCCAAAATAAAGAAATATTGAGGGTATAATAAAAAATCAAATAAGATTTTATTTTGGTTTTATTTGCTTTTTTTTTGAATTTAGGAAAAATGCGCGTTTTTCAAAATTGCATTTAGTCCCCAAATAAATGTTCATCCTGTGTGGCTTGATTTTAGAAGCCGGGGAAAATTTATTTCGGGATTTTTGGAGTCCGTTAGGTATTCCTTTTGTTTTTTTAGCGTAACTATTTTAAAAAAACCGAACCGACTCTGGGTCGTAACCGGCCAGGACTCCGCCTGGCCGGGCCTTCAAATAGCCGCC